>NC_137493.1:10037501-10315859 GCF_963082875.1 Corella eumyota | reverse complement strand
GACCTTTTTTTTGTAATAAATTTATTCCTAAAAAATTGAATATTTATTACTTCAAAGTTATTTATTTTTTATTTTGAGTTCTTTTTTTTTTGATAAATTAAACACAAATAATTACTTTTTAATATTTTTTATTTTAAATTTTATAAAAAAAATTGTAATTTTTTATAGTCACGTTTAACATTGCATAAATATTATTAAATCATGTAAGTTTAAACTTATTAAAAAAAGAAAAAATGATAATAATTTTTTTCTAAATGATAATAATGTATAAAAGCCTCTTTATGGTTCTTAAAATTAAAATTTATTTATTATATAATTTATAAATGTAAAAAAGGGCATTAATTTACCAAAAATTGTTATATATTTAAAATAAAATCTTAATTTTTTTAATTAAGATATCTTAATTACTAGTTACTTAATAAAAACCTTTTATAAAACATTAATAAATAGTAAATAGCATAATAAAATTTAAATTTATTTAATATATAATTTATAAATGTAAAAGAATGCATTAATTTAAAAACATTGATATATATTTAAAATAAAAAAATATTTTTTAATTAAGATATCTTAATAACTTGTTACTTAATAAAAACTTTTTTTATAAAACATCAATAAATATTAAATAGCATAATAAAATTTAAATTTATTTAATATATAATTTATAAATGTAAAAGAACGCATTAATTTAAAAAAATTGTTAAATATTTAAAATACAAAAATATTTTTTTAATTAAAATATCTTAATTACCAGTTGTTTAAATAAAAATCTTTTATAAAACACCAATAAATAGTAAATACCATAAAAAATAAATTCTTAAAAAGGAATTACAAGCCAAGTACAATTTTTTTTATAATATTTAAAATAAAAAATATTAAAAAGTAATTATTTGTGTTTAATTTATCAAAAAAAAAAGAACTCAAAATAAAAAATAAATAACTTTGAAGTAATAAATATTCAATTTTTTAGGAATAAATTTATTACAAAAAAAAGGTCGTGCTCTAACTTACAGAGAAGTTTTGTTTCGTTGGACTAGGTTCGGAGGGAAAAATTACTTTTGGTTGTACCTGATTTTAAAAAAAGAGTTTATTTTGATCTTTTAGGTAAAATAAATACCAATTTTCGTTGCTTTGGCTTTCGAGTAAAATATAGACTTTTAAGATTTAGGAAAATTTGAGAAAAACACTGCGTTCCCCTTGTTAGTTTCTGCAGTGCATGATATGGTATTAGGCGTATACTTGTTTATTTACAATGTAACAACAACAAAAACCTGTATGTCGAAATGTCGTTCTTTAATGGTGGTTCGGAGGCGGATGGGGGGAGGTGCTTGTGTGTGTACATGTTTTCGGGCACAGTCTAAATACTTAAGAGTAATCAATTTTTTGTAATTACAAATTATTACACTCCAATAAAAACCATTAAAAGTCTTTCTCTGTAGGTATTTTTACAATCATAAAATTTAAAAAATTACTTAAAATTAAATACATGAAAGTATACACATAACTTTATAAAATGGCAAACATGTAGTTCATCATGTTGTTTAACACAACTAAAAAATATACACGATTCTATTTATTTAGGCAAATTATGATATTGTTTTGTTGAAAATTGTTTAAAAAATCCCTTTCACAATTTAAGTTGATCAAGAACAATTGAAATAGTTAAGTACTACTATAAAAAAGTCAAAGTCTATTTTCGATACCCAAAAAATTGATATTGTCATCATTTCGCTTATAAATTCCTTTGATGTTTCACAAAGTATTTACAAATGTAAAAAAAAGGCACCGAACCTTTGCAAATAATTTATACATTTAAAAACAAGTAGCATTTTAAGAAAATTAAATCAGGACAAACACGCGTTTAAATAAAGCTTATAAAATTTGCGGTTTGATTGTGCTTTAGATTTTTATTTTTTTTGTTTACTCTCTATAGGAATTGTTGAAAGCGAAACTTATCGGCTTACGACTTAAAAAAAATTTCTAATCATGTGCCAGTGAATGTTATTCAACTTGCAAGGAATAGATTCTTGTTGACAGGTTGCCGGGATCGCGTGAAATGTTTTAGGTAATAAAAGTTTAACATGTTTAAAATATTGTCGAAGTTTTGTTTGTATGTTGTTTGCTTGGTGAAATACGCCTAACTTAAAATTTTACAAAGTAAAAAATAAAGTAATGACAAAGTCTTTTTAACTATCCAAAATGTTCATTCAGTTGTGCACTGTGTTGAGGAATGGTGCGTGGACGATGATCCAACGTTACATGAATGGCATGCCCGGACGTGCCCTTTTTCTGATTGAAAATGCGCAAAGTGGCGTTCCAATACGGAAAATAAACGGTATAGTTTTTACTTGTTTTTTTTTAAAAAGTAACAAATCAACAAGTATCGAAACGAATTATAAGAAAAGAGTTCTAAAAATAATCTTACATTTCAGCCAAAACTGATGGGCAAACAGCGTCCCATAACCGACTGGTCTCGGACGTACAATTTAACAATCAAAGAGCAAATATCACAAACGCAAAAGGAGCGACAAATTGTATGTATCGCACAAACAGTAACACCTAAAACTTCTCATGCTTACAACTTCGAAATCCTCATATGAGAGACGTTTCTGACAGGTTACAAACGTACGTGCGGGACTGCTTTGGCTTTCGAATAAAAGAGTCGTAGACTTTTAATTTAAAAAAAAAACTCAAACTATTGGTAATTGTTTTGCAGAGCACGAGATTACTTCCGATGAATACTTGTTTAATTATCGCTTACTAAAATAAAAAAAATCATGATTTTTTTTAAAGGTATACCAAGCATAAAAAGCATGTCTTTTTTACAGATTGCGGTCTTAAAAAAAAATTTTTTAATTGATTTAAAGTTCTGAAAAAAAAGGACTGAGACAATAAATTTTACTACGTTTTTAAATAAAAACAATAAATAGCTAAAGTATAAGCAAAATAGTTAAAACATAGAGAATGTTTACGAAAAGAAGAACACAAGCGAATTTGAATGACAAAATCACGATGCTCAAATTTAATTTGGAAACAGATGGAAAGTGCTTATATCAAACTAAGGATCCGCCCGGACAACGGTGTGTGTATATTATTCCAGGTACGATTGAAAACCTAAACTATTATTCAAAATTCACCATATTCGCCGGTTAAAAAGAATAGGGTAAAACATAAAAGTGTTTTTGTGAGTTTTCGTTATACCGTAAACTAGTGGAATTCATTTTTGTAAACACTAGTCGGATGGTATTAGACTTGACTTTTATAATTTACCAGACATATATCCAGAAAATTTAAACAAGAAAAAAATTAAAATGCAACGGTCTGCTTTTATAACAAGGATAGGGTATCAGTGTGTTTTATATAAATATTGCCTTATTTTAGATTATTTAAAACTTCTTGTTCATAATTTCGATTTCGTGTGAAAACTTTATATTAATGTAATATAACTAAAAGTAATCCCATGCTGAAAATTGTAAAATTTATAAATTTTAAATGAAATTTGAGTTTTAAAATAATTTTTTTATGTCGTTTTTTTTTTATTGAAATCTATCTTGCTTAAAAGTTCGTTTAAAACGCATGGTGACGTATATTCATTGATTGCCATGTCGGTTTTGATTTTTCTTTACGTCCTCAGGAAATGTTGAAAGCAAAATCTATCGACTTACGACATTTGGAAAATTTCCGAATCACATACCAGTTGATGTCACGCAACTTGCAATAAATGGATTTTTCTTTACTGGTTACCGAGACCGCGTAAAATGTTTTAGGTCCTCGTTTTTATTTGCTAGTGATAAGTATAACCTATTATGCATTATGTTTGTGAGGCAAAAACATGCTGTCAAGATATTTTGTAAAAGTATACCATGCCTTTATTTAAAAAGGAAAGTGTGAATAATGTGTTTGTGTTTTTCCAATTTTTTTACATATTCAAGATTCACTTTAATTATCAAAAGTTCAATTTTTTTAGTTGCGCGCGGTGCGTTGAGGACTGGTGCATAGGCGACGACCCAGCGTCACGAGAATGGCATGGACGCGACTGTTCACTAGTAGCTGAAAATACCCATAACAGTGCAGTAATAAGTAAGTTAAAAAAAACGCTTACTCTGTCATATTTTTAAATGTGTTTTCATGATGAAAATAAACAAGCGTAAAAGAAAATTATCTAGATAGGACTATCAACATTGGCATCCACGACTAAAAGACCAAAAACATGACACAACCAGCCATATTATGAATCACAAATTACCAATTAATTGCACGCTTTTACAGACACAAAACCTTCGCAAAGGACAAGTTCCATAATTAATAGAAATACTAAAGCTGAGTTAGAACGTCAGTTTCCTTGTTTGCGACCTCGAAATCCACACATGAGAGATGTTTTTGACAGGTTACAAACGTTTGTGGACTCTAAAAATTGGTCTAAGGAAAGAACGAATAGCCTACCTCAGCAGTTTGCTGAAGCCGGACTGCTTTACTTGGCTTGGTATTTTAACAAGAACAAAAGTAAAGTTTTAAACATGCGTTTAGCTTCGATTAGATACAATGTAAGAATTTTTTTATACGTAGAATTTTTTTCAAGGTAACCGCGATAGAGTAAAATGTTGGTATTGCAATGGAGGTTTACAAAATTGGGAACTAAATGATGAACCGTGGTTTGAACATGCTAAGTGGTTCCCAAAGTGAGCTTTATAATTTTTTTAATACAAAAGTTTCTAATAACACTTTGTTTATATTTCATAAACGCTCTCAGATGCGAGTTTTTGTTGCAAAAAAAAGGACCAGGATTTGTTGAAACTGTAGCAGGTCAATTTCCTAACCTCCAACGACCGCCGCAGAGTGCACCAAGTTTTATGAATTTTAGGTAAATATAAAATCAATGCTTTTTTACATCCAGATTCAACGAGCTTTGAGTAATGTAGCTGGATTTTTATAACTGTAGGTTTTACAACAACGCAAAAAAAACTTTGCGTCATTTTTTTTCTTTATACTGTAGTAAACAGTCTAAAACTTGTTAAATACGATTTTAGTCCAACTCCAAACCCAGAAAATTGCGAACAAGCAAATACCCAGGAAGCTAAAAAAGTAGGGCGCGAAAGAAAACCCGCTAACAGCGACATTCAACCATCACATTTGATTGAAAAAGCAAGGTCAATGGGTTTTAACGATGTGCACATTCAAAAAGTGTTACAAAAGTATGCAGAAAAAAATTTTTCAAAGATTATATAGGCGTTTGTGTTATTTTATATAACAAATTTACCTTGAAAATCTAATTTGTTTATTTAAAAGGGGTTGTAAGACCAGCGCACTACCGTTCAAGAACTTTAGCGAAATGTTGGATAACTTGCTAAAGATCCCAGTGTCAAGCTCCATAGAAACTAAAACTACGGTTTCCGTGACTAAACCACACGAAAACCCAATATCGAATGCATTTCAGGAATTGCAAAGTCTCGAAAGAAATAGGCTTTGTCGCAATTGTCATGATGAGGCTAGTAGCGTTTTATTTTTACCCTGTGGTCACTTGGTTTGCTGCCAAAATTGTTCAAAAAATGTTCAAAAATGTTCGCTTTGCAAAACTTTAGTAAAAGAAAAAATAAAGACCTTCATTGCTTGATTTTTCGGCTATATTACGACATAAAATTTAATTGCTGACATAAAAAAATGAATTCCAAATTTAAGTAAATAAAAAAAATCGTTGTTGTATGTCTACAATAAATAAAAATATGTTTTGTTGTTTTTTCTTTTAATTTTAAAATTCTCATTAATAGTTTTATTTTAGTAAAAAGGATCTACTGTTATACCTCAAACTAGACTTTTTTTAGTGTGTACAAAACCTAACGTGCGGTTTAAAAACGACGTGATATCAATTTATTTTAGCGTCGTGATAACACACAAACCATATCCAATTAAAAACTATTACCCTAATATGTTTCAGAATTTAATTTAAAAAGTGCGCAGTTTATATGTTTTGTATTTGTTAGATTTGAAGTTTCGGATAGGCTTTACACGCACCCATGTAATTAACTTTTTAAGTTTTTTGGAGGCTTTACACGCACCCAAATAATTTAAACCTGAAATTCTAATAAATTAAATATTTATTTTAAAAGTTTTGGTCAACGTCAACTCAATATTTTTCACGCTATTTTTTAAAGTGCGTCCACAGCTACCTCAACAAAAAATAAATTAGGTTACTAGTTTAAATTTTTAATATAGTTATTATCCTGTTTAGCATAACTCACGCAAGCAAACGATAAATTATTCGAAAACAATTTTTCACACCAAACTCTTGAGTAAACATCTTACCTACATACATTTTTAAATTATTCGTTCAATTATATTTTGAGCCGTTTTATTTAAACACATTATGTAATTTTATCATAAAAGTGTTTAAGAAAAACCTTTTTAGGAAAATTAACGTTTGTTGTATAATTGCAACTTCAAGTAACGCTAGACTTACAGAAATTATAGATAGGAAAAATTGAAAAAAATGGCCACAAGCAGAGCTAGTCGACTTAGCCGAAGCGCTATTCGGAAACTGGCCGTACGTAATCGGTTATCCAGCAAGTTATCCTAACTGCTTAAATCTTCTATTCTATTGTGCTGATAAGGATTCGAACGAAGCTTGTCCGGTTCAAAGCCGCATCGAGAAGATGACCGAGGACGCAAAAGCTAGCGGTATGTACATAACGGTAAATCAGTACAACGGCATTTACGCCCTCGACAACTACTTGCAGCGCTTCAAAACCAAGAATCCAAAGTATGAGATTCGTAATAAGTCGAAAAAACAGATCGAAAAGAAAGATGAGGTGCAGTTCAAACAAATCGTTCAACACCTGAACGAACCGAACAAAAAGAAATAATTTTTCTTCACCTGTCAGTTCATACTAATAAAGTTGTATTATATGTTTATTTACTCAAATAAAATACGTAATTTTCATTAGAATTGTGTACCTTATCTTGAATAACAAAAAATAAATACATACAACATTTAAAAAATGAGTTGTTTTTTTACTTGTAACTAACTTTAAACGTTTTATTAGGACATAAACTATGTTAATATACTTTTATATAGAAATATATACATTAAAGATTTAAAAAACGTATATACAGTAATATATATATATTTTTAAAGATAATTAATAGGTACCCAGTTCACTTTATTAATCAACTAAATAATGTACTATATATAAAAAATGATTTATTTAAAATTTTTCCTAATTATGTTAATCAATTTAGTTTTCTTAAAATCATTAGATTTAACATAACTAAAATTTATTTAATATAATAAAAAAGTATTTAAGATATTAAAACTAAATATATCTTATTAAAGATTAAAATATTAAATACTTTAACACATTTATATAAACAAATATATTTTATTAAAATAAAATTTATTTTATATAATAAAAAAATATTAAAGATATTAAAACTAAATATATCTTATTAAAGATTAAAAAAGCGGCCCAAAAACGAGCTTCGACACAACCAAACGGCTTCGACACAACCAAACGTTTTATCGGCTTCGACACAACCAAACGATCCTGTGTGTGTAACTTTACAAAAAAAAAACGGGCCCGTAATTTTAGAGAAAAAAAAACGGGCGCGTAACTTTGACATCCAAACAGGTTTGTAATTTTAGAGAAAAAAAAAACGGGCGCGTAACTTCGACATCCAAACGGGTGTGTAATTTTAGAGAAAAAAAACGGGCGCGTAATTTCGATCGCGAAACGGGTGCGAAATTAAACGAGCACGAAAAAACGGGCGTGTCGTATAATTCTGATAGCCTCGACACAACCAAACCTGACCGTCATTTTAAAAAAAAACGGGCACGTAACTTCGACACCCAAACGGGCGCGTAATTTTAGAGAAAAAAAAACGGGCGCGTAATTTCGATCGCGAAATCAAACGGGCATATAAAAACGGGCATATAATGACCTATGTATTACTACTCTTGTTTATCTATTAAAAATTTTAAGTTTATTATTTTACTTTAAAATTTGTTGATTAGTCATTTGTTTAAATTATAAAAAGTGTTTAAAAATTTGTTTTTATGCTCTATAATTTAATTTTTGAAAATATTTTAATTGACTTAAATTATTTCATATAAAATATAAATATTAGTCGCGTTTTTTTTATTACAACTCTTTAATAGCGACTTTTAAGTGATGATTAACAGTAAATCAATGTATGCACAAATAAGAACTAAATATTTAAAATACAAATAAGAACTAAATATTTAAAATGATCAACTAATTATTTGTAACAAATTTTTAGCTCGGTTTTGTTATAGGACAATTAAAACTTATTTACTTGAATTTAAAAATTAATTTCAAATTTTTAATTTTGGTGAACAATCTAGGTATTCCAATTATAACAACAAAAATAAATTTATAATTAAACTTTTTTGGTATTGCTATAGATAAACTATGTTATCTAAAATTTATATTTTTATGTAATTTTTTAAACGTGATTTATGGTTAAACTTATGGTATATAAACTATTATATTTAGAAAAATCTTTACATTATCCTTAAAATTTAAAAAATCAAATAATTATTTTTTACCAGCGGTTTCATTGTATTGCTTTTATATCATACAACAAATTAAACTTTATACATTAATCACTGATTTTTTAAATATTTAAATAAAACAAAAAAGTAAGAAATCATTTTTTAAAACGTTTTATAATGATACTTTAAGGATGTATAAAAGCATAAATATTTTAACTTTATTTAAAAACGATCATTTTTCATTGAACCTGTTTTTTTAATAGCACATTCAATCCAAGTTAGCATTTTTATACTTTTAACACATTTTTAAAAATTATTATTAGGTTTTGTGCATTCATTAATATCTTGTTGGCACAATTTTCGACACTTTTTTGTGAAATATTTATTCATACATTAAAATTTTTTTAAAAACTCTAGCTTTGCACATTTTAGACTGGTTAAGACAGTTTTTTTTTTGACACATTTGTAAATTTTTGTTTAGAAACCATAGATTTTCACATCTTTTGACACTTTTTTGTCCCATTTTAATTTTTGTTACTTTTTGTCACTTTATCGTAATCACAAGTTTTAATTTTTGGTCACATTTTTAATTTTTTTGACACAATTTACAACTTTTTTTTCTAATTGTCTAAATTTTATTTTATTTACAGTTTGTAAAAATTTTATTTTTGTAAAATTTTTAAATATCGTTTGTGAACTAATATTATTATTTTAGAAACTTGCACACTTTTTGGCACATTTCTTAAACTTTTTGACACAAATTGACACATTTTTTCCAAATATTACCCTTTTATTAAATTTGCACAATACATTTTACAACATATTGGCACGTTCTTCTACACACAATTATAAATTAGTTTAGTTTTGCAAATTGGCACATAATTTATACTATTATTTTAAAACATATCATTACCCTTAACAATCCACAACTTATTGGCACTTAGTTAGGAACTAGCTCAATTTTGCAAATTGGCACATAATTAAGAACTAGCTCAATTTTAAAAATTGGCACATTATTTATACTATTATCTTAAAACATATCATTACCCTTAAAATCCACAACTTATTGGCACATAATTAAGAAATAGCTCAGTTTTGCAAATTGGCACATTTTGAAGAATAAGCTTAGATTTGCAAATTGGCACATAATTTATACTATTATCTTAAAACATATCATCACCCTTTACAATCCACAACTTATTGGCACATAATTCAGAGTCAGTTCAATTTTGCAAATTGACACATTTTGAAGAATAAGCTCAATTTTGCAAATTGGCACATAATTTATACCATTATCTTATTGGCACATAATTAAGAACTAGCTTAATTTTGCAAATTGGCACATAATTTAGAATTAGCTTAATTTTGCAAATTGGCACATAATTAAGAACTAGCTTAATTTTGCAAATTGGCACATAATTAAGAACTAGCTCAATTTTGCAAATTGGCACATAATTAAGAACTAGCTCAATTTTGAAAATTGGCACACAATTTATAGTAATATCTTAAAACATATCATTACCCTTAAAAATCCACAACTTATTGGCACAAAATTAAGAATCAGTTCAATTTTGCAAATTGGCACATTTTGAAAAAAAAGCTTAAATTTGCAAATTGGCACATAATTTATACTATTATCTTAAAACATATTATTACCCTTAACAATCCACAAATTATTGGCACATAATAAAGAATAAGTTCAATTTTGCAAATTGGCACATTTTTAAGAATAAGCTCAGATTTGCAAATTGGCACATAATTAAGAACTAGCTCAATTTTGCAAATTGGCACATAATTTATACCATTATCTTAAAACATATCATTACCCTTAACAATTCAAAACTTATTGGCACATAAATAAAAAATAGCTCAATTTTGCTAATTGGCACATAATTTATATTATCATCTTAAAACATATCATTTCCCTTAACAAATTAAAACTTATTGGTACATAATTAAGAAAAAGCTCAATTTTGCAAATTGGCACATAAGTTATACTATCATCTCAAAACATATTATTACCATTAACAATTCGCAACTTATTGGCACATAATTAAGTACCAGCTCAATTTTGCAAATTGGCACATTTTGAAGAATTAGCTCAATTTTGCAAATTGGCACATAATGAAGAAATAGCTCAATTTTGCAAATTGGCACATAATTAAGAATGAGGTTACATTTTATTTAAATTGTTATGTTGCTTATTTAAAAAGCAAACAGGTAATGCACTAACAAAACCAGCTTGCTATTTTAATGGCAATTTGGGCAAAATCTTTAATTTACTTATTTTTATGTAATTGCTACAAAGAGACAAGACACATACTACTTGACTATGCCATATAATCTACAAACAACATATCTGCAAGGCAATAATGACTAACTGACCATCAGACAGACATAACAGGATTGATTGTCGATTTGTACAATTGTTAAAGATAATGAAATGTTTTAAGATAATAGTATAAATTATGTGCCAATTTGCAAAATTGAGCTAATTCTTTAAAATGTGCCAATTTGCAAATCTTGATTTTTTTCCAAAAATACGCCAATTTGCAAAATTAAGCTAGTTCTTTATTATGTGCCAATTTGCAAATCTGAGCTTATTTTTCAAAATGTGCCAATTTGCAAAATTGAGCTATTTCCTAATTTTGTGTCAATAAGTTGTGGATTGTTAAAGGTAATGATATGTTTTAAGATAATAGCACGAATTATGTGCCAATTTGCAAATCTGAGCTTATTCTTAAAAGTGTGCCAATTTGCAATACTGAGCTTATTCTTAAAAATGTGCCAATTTGCAAAATTGTTTAAAAAAATTCTTAAAAATTAGCCAATTTGCAAATTTGACCTAGTTCTTAATTATATGCCAATTTGCAAAATTGAACTTGCTATTTCTTAATTTTGCATCAATAAGTTGTGGATTATTAAGTGTAATGATATGTTTTAAGTTAATAGTACGAATTATGTGCCACTTTGCAAATCTGAACTTATTCTTATATATGTGCCAATTTGCAAAATTGAGCTAGTCCTTAAAAATGTGCCAATTTGCAAATTTGAGCTAGTTCTTAATTATGTGCCAATAAGTTATGGATTGTTAAGGTTAATATTATGTTTTTAAATGATAGCATAAATTATGTGCTAATTTGCAAAATTAAGCTAATTTTTCAAAATGTGCTAATATGCAAAAATTTAACTGATTCTTAATTATGTGCCAATAAGTTGTGTATTGTTAAGGGTAATGATATGTTTTAAAATAGTGGTATAAATTATGTGCCAATTTGCAAATCTGAGATTATTCTCAAAAACGTGCCAATTTGTAAATCTGAGCTTATTCTTAAAAATGTGCCAATTTGCAAATTTGAGCTAGTTCTTAATTATGTGCCAATAAGTTATGGATTGTTAAGGTTAATATTATGTTTTTAAATGATAACATAAATTATGTGCCAATTTGCAAAATTAAACTAATTTTTCAAAATGTGCCAATTTGCAAAAATTGAACTGATTTTTAATTATGTGCCAATAAGTTGTGTATTGTTAAGGGTAATGATATGTTTTAATATAGTGGTTTAAATTATGTGCCAATTTGCAAATCTGAGCTTATTCTTCAAAATGTGCCAATTTGCAAAATTGAGTTTATTCTTAAAAATGTGTTAATTTGTAAAATTGAGCTAATTCTTAAAAATGTGCCAATTTGCGAATTTGTGCTAGTTCTTAATTATGTGCCAGTAAGTTATGGATTGTTAAGGTTTATAATATGTTTTTAAATGATAGCATAAATGATGTGCCAATTTGCAAAATTGAATTGATTCTTAATTATGTGCCAATAAGTTGTGGATTGTTAAGTGTATTGATATGTTTTATGATGATAGCATAAATTATGTGCCAATTTGCAAATCTGAGCTTACTCTTCAAAATGTGCCAATTTGCAAAATTGAGCTATTTCCTAGTTTTGTGTCAATAAGTTGTGGATTGTTAAAGGTTATTTTATGTATTAAGATAATAGCACGAATTATGTGCCAGATTGCAAATCTAAGCTTATTCTTAAAAGTGTGCCAATTTGAAATACTGAGCTTATTCTTAAAAATGTGCCAATTTGCAAAATTGAGCTAATTCTTAAAAATTTGTCAATTTGCAAATTTGACCTAGTTCTTAATTATGTGCCAGTTTGCAAAATTGAACTTGTTCTTAATTATGTGCCAAGTTGTTGTGGATTGTTAAGGGTAATAATATGTTTTAATATAATGAGATACATTATGTGTCAATTTGTAAATCTGAGCTTATTTACAAAAATGTGCCAATTTGCAAATTTGAGCTAATTCTCAGTTATGTGCCAATAAGTTAAGGATTGTTAAGGATAATGATATGTTTTAAGATAATGGTATAAATAATGTGCCAATTTGCAAAATTAAGCTAATTTTTCAAAATGAGCCAATTTGCAAAATTGAACTAATTCTAAATTATGTGCCAATAAGTTGTGGATTGTTTAGGGTAATGATATGTTTTAAGATAATAGCATAATTTATGTGCCAATTTGCAAAATTGAGCTAGTTCTTAATTATGTGCCAATTTGCAAATTTGAGCTAGTTCTTAAAAGTTTACCAATTTGCCAAATTGAACTCATTCTTAATTATGTGGCAATAAGTTGTGAATTGTTAAGGGTAATAATATGTTTTAAGATAATGGTATTATATATGTGCCAATTTGCAAATCTGAGCTTATTCTTCAAAATGTGCCAATTTGCAAAATTAATTTTATTCTTAAAAATGTGCCAATTTGCAAAATTGAGCTATTTCTTAATTTTGTGCCAATAAGTTGTGAATTGTTAAGGGTAATGATATGTTTTAAGATAGTGGTATTATATATGTGCCAATTTGCAAATCTGAGCTTATTCTTCAAAATGTGCCAATTTGCAAAATTAATTTTATTCTTAAAAATGTGCCAATTTGCAAAATTGAGCTATTTCTTAATTTTGTGCCAATAAGTTGTGAATTGTTAAGGGTAATGATATGTTTCAAGATAATAGTACAAATTATGTGCCAATTTGCAAATCTGAGCTTATTCTTAAAAATGTGCCACTTTGCAAAATTGAGCTAGTTCTTAATTATGTGCCAATTTACAAAATTGAGCTGATTCTTAATTTTGTGCCAATATGTTGTGGATTGTTAATGGTAATAATATGTTTTAATATAATAAGATATATTATGTACCAATTTGTAAATCTGAGCTTATTTACAAAAATGTGCCAATTTGCAAATTTGAGCTAATTCTCAGTTATGTGCTAATAAGTTATGGATTGTTAAGAATAATGATATGTTTTAAGATAATGGTATAAATTATGTGCCAATTTGCAAAATTAAGCTAATTTTTCAAAATGAGCCAATTTGCAAAATTGAACTAATTCTAAATTATGTGCCAATAAGTTGTGGATTGTTTAGGGTAATGATATGTTTTAAGATAATAGCATAATTTATGTGCCAATTTGCAAAATTGAGCTAGTTCTTAATTATGTGCCAATTTGCAAAATTGAGCTATTTCTTAATTTAGTGTCAATAAGTTGTGGATTGTTAAAGGTAATGATGTGTTTTAAGATAATGGTACGAATTAGGTGCCCATTTGCAAAATTAAGCTAATTTTTAAAAATGTGCCAATTTGCAAAATTGAACTCATTCTTAATTATGTGCCAATGAGTTGTGGATTGTTAAGGGTAATGATATGTTTTAAGATAGTTGTATAAATTATGTGCCAATTTGCAAATCTGAGCTTATTCTCAAAAATGTGCCAATTTGTAAATCTGAGCTTATTCTTAAAAATGTGCTAATTTGCAAAATTGAGCTTATTCTTTAAAATGTGCCAATTTGCAAAATTGAACTCATTCTTAATTATGTGGCAATAAGTTGTGGATTGTTAAGGGTAATGATATGTTTTAAGATAATAGTACAAATTATGTGCCAATTTGCAAATTTGAGCTAATTCTCAGTTATGTGCCAATAAGTTATGGATTGTTAACGATAATGATATGTTTTAAAATAATGGTATAAATTATGTGCCAATTTGCAAAATTAAGCTAAATTTTTAAAATGTACCAATTTGCAAAATTGAACTGATCCTTAATTATATGCCAATAAGTTGTGGATTGTTAAGGGTAATGATATGTTTTAAGATAGTGGTATAAATTATGTGCCAATTTGCAAATCTAAGCTTATTCTTCAAAATATGCCATTTTGCAAATCTGAGCTTATTCTTCAAAATGTGCCAATTTGCAAAATTGAACTCATTCTTAATTATGTGGCAATAAGTTGTGGATTGTTAAGGGTAATGATATGTTTTATGATAATAGTACAATTTATGTGCCAATTTGCAAATTTGAGCTAATTCTCAGTTATGTGCCAATAAGTTATGGATTGTTAAGGATAATGATATGGTTTAAGATAATGGTATAAATTATGTGCCAATTTGCAAAATTAAGCTAATTTTTTAAAATGTGCCAATTTGCAAAATTGAACTGATCCTTAATTATATGCCAATAAGTTGTGGATTGTTAAGGGTAATGATATGTTTTAAAATAGTGGTATAAATTATGTGCCAATTTGCAAATCTGAGCTTATTCTTCAAAAAGTGCCAATTTGCAAAATTGAACTGATTCTTAATTATGTGCCATTAAGTTGTGGATTGTTAAGGGTAATGATATGTTTTAAGATAGTGGTATAAATTAAGTGCTAATTTGCAAATCTGAGCTTATTCTTTAAAATGTGCCAATTTGCAAAATTGAGTTTATTCTTAAAAATGTGCCAATTTGCAAAATTGAGCTAATTCTTAAAAATGTGCCAATTTGAAAATTTAAGCTAGTTCTTAATTATGTGCCAATAAGTTATGGATTGTTAAGGTTAATAATATGTTTTTAAATGATAGCATAAATGATGTGCCAATTTGCAAAATTGAGTTTGTTCTTAAAAGTTTATCAATTTGCCAAATTCAGCTATTTCTTAATTTTGCGTCAATAAGTTGTGGATTGTTAAGGGTAATTTTATGTTTTAAGATAATAGTACGAATAATGTGCCAATTTGCAAATCTGAGCTTACTCTTCAAAATGTGCCAATTTGCAAAATTGAGCTATTTCCTAATTTTGTGTCAATAAGTTGTGGATTGTTAAAGGTAATTTTATGTATTAAGATAATAGCACGTATTATGTGCCAGATTGCAAATCTAAGCTTATTCTTAAAAGTGTGCCAATTTGAAATACTGAGCTTATTCTTAAAAATGTGCCAATTTGCAAAATTGAGCTAATTCTTAAAAATTTGTCAATTTGCAAATTTGACCTAGTTCTTAATTATGTGCCAGTTTGCAAAATTGAACTTGTTCTTAATTATGTGCCAAGTTGTTGTGGATTGTTAAGGGTAATAATATGTTTTAATATAATGAGATATATTATGTGCCAATTTGTAAATCTGAGCTTATTTACAAAAATGTGCCAATTTGCAAATTTGAGCTAATTCTCAGTTATGTGCCAATAAGTTATGGATTGTTAAGGATAATGATATGTTTTAAGATAATGGTATAAATTATGTGCCAATTTGCAAAATTAAGCTAATTTTTCAAAATGAGCCAATTTGCAAAATTGAACTAATTCTAAATTATGTGCCAATAAGTTGTGGATTGTTTAGGGTAATGATATGTTTTAAGATAATAGCATAATTTATGTGCCAATTTGCAAAATTGAGCTAGTTCTTAATTATGTGCCAATTTGCAAAATTGAGCTATTTCTTAATTTAGTGTCAATAAGTTGTGGATTGTTAAAGGTAATGATGTGTTTTAAGATAATGGTACGAATTAGGTGCCCATTTGCAAAATTAAGCTAATTTTTAAAAATGTGACAATTTGCAAAATTGAACTCATTCTTAATTATGTGCCAATGAGTTGTGGATTGTTAAGGGTAATGATATGTTTTAAGATAGTTGTATAAATTATGTGCCAATTTGCAAATCTGAGCTTATTCTCAAAAATGTGCCAATTTGTAAATCTGAGCTTATTCTTAAAAATGTGCTAATTTGCAAAATTGAGCTTATTCTTTAAAATGTGCCAATTTGCAAAATTGAACTCATTCTTAATTATGTGGCAATAAGTTGTGGATTGTTAAGGGTAATGATATGTTTTAAGATAATAGTACAAATTATGTGCCAATTTGCAAATTTGAGCTAATTCTCAGTTATGTGCCAATAAGTTATGGATTGTTAACGATAATGATATGTTTTAAAATAATGGTATAAATTATGTGCCAATTTGCAAAATTAAGCTAAATTTTTAAAATGTACCAAATTGCAAAATTGAACTGATCCTTAATTATATGCCAATAAGTTGTGGATTGTTAAGGGTAATGATATGTTTTAAGATAGTGGTATAAATTATGTGCCAATTTGCAAATCTAAGCTTATTCTTCAAAATATGCCATTTTGCAAATCTGAGCTTATTCTTCAAAATGTGCCAATTTGCAAAATTGAACTCATTCTTAATTATGTGGCAATAAGTTGTGGATTGTTAAGGGTAATGATATGTTTTATGATAATAGTACAATTTATGTGCCAATTTGCAAATTTGAGCTAATTCTCAGTTATGTGCCAATAAGTTATGGATTGTTAAGGATAATGATATGGTTTAAGATAATGGTATAAATTATGTGCCAATTTGCAAAATTAAGCTAATTTTTTAAAATGTGCCAATTTGCAAAATTGAACTGATCCTTAATTATATGCCAATAAGTTGTGGATTGTTAAGGGTAATGATATGTTTTAAAATAGTGGTATAAATTATGTGCCAATTTGCAAATCTGAGCTTATTCTTCAAAAAGTGCCAATTTGCAAAATTGAACTGATTCTTAATTATGTGCCATTAAGTTGTGGATTGTTAAGGGTAATGATATGTTTTAAGATAGTGGTATAAATTAAGTGCTAATTTGCAAATCTGAGCTTATTCTTTAAAATGTGCCAATTTGCAAAATTGAGTTTATTCTTAAAAATGTGCCAATTTGCAAAATTGAGCTAATTCTTAAAAATGTGCCAATTTGAAAATTTAAGCTAGTTCTTAATTATGTGCCAATAAGTTATGGATTGTTAAGGTTAATAATATGTTTTTAAATGATAGCATAAATGATGTGCCAATTTGCAAAATTGAGTTTGTTCTTAAAAGTTTATCAATTTGCCAAATTCAGCTATTTCTTAATTTTGCGTCAATAAGTTGTGGATTGTTAAGGGTAATTTTATGTTTTAAGATAATAGTACGAATAATGTGCCAATTTGCAAATCTGAGCTTACTCTTCAAAATGTGCCAATTTGCAAAATTGAGCTATTTCCTAATTTTGTGTCAATAAGTTGTGGATTGTTAAAGGTAATTTTATGTATTAAGATAATAGCACGAATTATGTGCCAGATTGCAAATCTAAGCTTATTCTTAAAAGTGTGCCAATTTGAAATACTTAGCTTATTCTTAAAAATGTGCCAATTTGCAAAATTGAGCTAATTCTTAAAAATTTGTCAATTTGCAAATTTGACCTAGTTCTTAATTATGTGCCAGTTTGCAAAATTGAACTTGTTCTTAATTATGTGCCAAGTTGTTGTGGATTGTTAAGGGTAATAATATGTTTTAATATAATGAGATATATTATGTGCCAATTTGTAAATCTGAGCTTATTTACAAAAATGTGCCAATTTGCAAATTTGAGCTAATTCTCAGTTATGTGCCAATAAGTTATGGATTGTTAAGGATAATGATATGTTTTAAGATAATGGTATAAATTATGTGCCAATTTGCAAAATTAAGCTAATTTTTCAAAATGAGCCAATTTGCAAAATTGAACTAATTCTAAATTATGTGCCAATAAGTTGTGGATTAATTAGGGTAATGATATGTTTTAAGATAATAGCATAATTTATGTGCCAATTTGCAAAATTGAGCTAGTTCTTAATTATGTGCCAATTTGCAAAATTGAGCTATTTCTTAATTTAGTGTCAATAAGTTGTGGATTGTTAAAGGTAATGATGTGTTTTAAGATAATGGTACGAATTAGGTGCCCATTTGCAAAATTAAGCTAATTTTTAAAAATGTGCCAATTTGCAAAATTGAACTCATTCTTAATTATGTGCCAATGAGTAGTGGATTGTTAAGGGTAATGATATGTTTTAAGATAGTTGTATAAATTATGTGCCAATTTGCAAATCTGAGCTTATTCTCAAAAATGTGCCAATTTGTAAATCTGAGCTTATTCTTAAAAATGTGCTAGTTTGCAAAATTGAGCTTATTCTTTAAAATGTGCCAATTTGCAAAATTGAACTCATTCTTAATTATGTGGCAATAAGTTGTGGATTGTTAAGGGTAATGATATGTTTTAAGATATTAGTACAAATTATGTGCCAATTTGCAAATTTGAGTTAATTCTCAGTTATGTGCCAATAAGTTATGGATTGTTAACGATAATGATATGGTTTAAGATAAAGGTATAAATTACGTGCCAATTTGCAAAATTAAGCTAAATTTTTAAAATGTACCAATTTGCAAAATTGAACTGATCCTTAATTATATGCCAATAAGTTGTGGATTGTTAAGGGTAATGATAAGTTTTAAGATAGTGGTATAAATTATGTGCCAATTTGCAAATCTAAGCTTATTCTTCAAAATATGCCATTTTGCAAATCTGAGCTTATTCTTCAAAATGTGCCAATTTGCAAAATTGAACTCATTCTTAATTATGTGGCAATAAGTTGTGGATTGTTAAGGGTAATGATATGTTTTATGATAATAGTACAATTTATGTGCCAATTTGCAAATTTGAGCTAATTCTCAGTTATGTGCCAATAAGTTATGGATTGTTAAGGATAATGATATGGTTTAAGATAATGGTATAAATTATGTGCCAATTTGCAAAATTAAGCTAATTTTTTAAAATGTGCCAATTTGCAAAATTGAACTGATCCTTAATTATATGCCAATAAGTTGTGGATTGTTAAGGGTAATGATATGTTTTAAAATAGTGGTATAAATTATGTGCCAATTTGCAAATCTGAGCTTATTCTTCAAAAAGTGCCAATTTGCAAAATTGAACTGATTCTTAATTATGTGCCATTAAGTTGTGGATTGTTAAGGGTAATGATATGTTTTAAGATAGTGGTATAAATTAAGTGCTAATTTGCAAATCTGAGCTTATTCTTTAAAATGTGCCAATTTGCAAAATTGAGTTTATTCTTAAAAATGTGCCAATTTGCAAAATTGAGCTAATTCTTAAAAATGTGCCAATTTGAAAATTTGAGCTAGTTCTTAATTATGTGCCAATAAGTTATGGATTGTTAAGGTTAATAATATGTTTTTAAATGATAGCATAAATGATGTGCCAATTTGGAAAATTGAGTTTGTTCTTAAAAGTTTATCAATTTGCCAAATTCAGCTATTTCTTAATTTTGCTTCAATAAGTTGTGAATTGTTAAGGGGAATGATATGTTTCAAGATAATAGTACAAATTATGTGCCAATTTGCAAATCTGAGCTAGTTCTTAATTATGTGCCAATTTACAAAATTGAGCTGATTCTTAATTTTGTGCCAATATGTTGTGGATTGTTAATGGTAATAATATGTTTTAATATAATAAGATATATTATGTGCCAATTTGTAAATCTGAGCTTATTCTTAAAATTGTGCCAATTTGCAAAATTGAACTGATTCTTAATTATTTGCCAATAAGTTGTGGATTGTTAAAGGTAATGATATGTTTTAAGATAATAGTACGAATTATGTGCCAATTTGCAAATCTGAGCTTATTCTTCAAAATGTGCCAATTTGCAAAATTGTGCTATTTCTTAATTTTGTGTCAATAAGTTGTGGATTGTTAAAGGTAATGATATGTTTTAAGATAATAGTACGAATTATGTGCCAATTTGCAAAATTGAGCTAGTTCCTAAAAATGTGCCAAATTGCAAATTTGAGCTAGTTTTTAATTATGTGTTAATAAGTTATGGATTGTTAAGGATAATGATATGGTTTAAGATAATGGTATAAATGATGTGCCAATTTGCAAAATTAAGCTAAATTTTTAAAATGTGCCAATTTCCAAAATTGAACTGATTCTTAATTATGTGCCATTAAGTTGTGGATTGTTAAGGGTAATGATATGTTTTAAGATAGTGGTATAAATTAAGTGCCAATTTGCAAATCTGAGCTTATTCTTCAAAAAGTGCCAATTTGCAAAATTGAACTGATTCTTAATTATGTGCCATTAAGTTGTGGATTGTTAAGGGTAATGATATGTTTTAAGATAGTGGTATAAATTAAGTGCTAATTTGCAAATCTGAGCTTATTCTTTAAAATGTGCCAATTTGCAAAATTGAGTTTATTCTTAAAAATGTGCCAATTTGCAAAATTGAGCTAATTCTTAAAAATGTGCCAATTTGAAAATTTAAGCTAGTTCTTAATTATGTGCCAATAAGTTATGGATTGTTAAGGTTAATAATATGTTTTTAAATGATAGCATAAATGATGTGCCAATTTGCAAAATTGAGTTTGTTCTTAAAAGTTTATCAATTTGCCAAATTCAGCTATTTCTTAATTTTGCGTCAATAAGTTGTGGATTGTTAAGGGTAATTTTATGTTTTAAGATAATAGTACGAATAATGTGCCAATTTGCAAATCTGAGCTTACTCTTCAAAATGTGCCAATTTGCAAAATTGAGCTATTTCCTAATTTTGTGTCAATAAGTTGTGGATTGTTAAAGGTAATTTTATGTATTAAGATAATAGCACGAATTATGTGCCAGATTGCAAATCTAAGCTTATTCTTAAAAGTGTGCCAATTTGAAATACTGAGCTTATTCTTAAAAATGTGCCAATTTGCAAAATTGAGCTAATTCTTAAAAATTTGTCAATTTGCAAATTTGACCTAGTTCTTAATTATGTGCCAGTTTGCAAAATTGAACTTGTTCTTAATTATGTGCCAAGTTGTTGTGGATTGTTAAGGGTAATAATATGTTTTAATATAATGAGATATATTATGTGCCAATTTGTAAATCTGAGCTTATTTACAAAAATGTGCCAATTTGCAAATTTGAGCTAATTCTCAGTTATGTGCCAATAAGTTATGGATTGTTAAGGATAATGATATGTTTTAAGATAATGGTATAAATTATGTGCCAATTTGCAAAATTAAGCTAATTTTTCAAAATGAGCCAATTTGCAAAATTGAACTAATTCTAAATTATGTGCCAATAAGTTGTGGATTAATTAGGGTAATGATATGTTTTAAGATAATAGCATAATTTATGTGCCAATTTGCAAAATTGAGCTAGTTCTTAATTATGTGCCAATTTGCAAAATTGAGCTATTTCTTAATTTAGTGTCAATAAGTTGTGGATTGTTAAAGGTAATGATGTGTTTTAAGATAATGGTACGAATTAGGTGCCCATTTGCAAAATTAAGCTAATTTTTAAAAATGTGCCAATTTGCAAAATTGAACTCATTCTTAATTATGTGCCAATGAGTAGTGGATTGTTAAGGGTAATGATATGTTTTAAGATAGTTGTATAAATTATGTGCCAATTTGCAAATCTGAGCTTATTCTCAAAAATGTGCCAATTTGTAAATCTGAGCTTATTCTTAAAAATGTGCTAGTTTGCAAAATTGAGCTTATTCTTTAAAATGTGCCAATTTGCAAAATTGAACTCATTCTTAATTATGTGGCAATAAGTTGTGGATTGTTAAGGGTAATGATATGTTTTAAGATATTAGTACAAATTATGTGCCAATTTGCAAATTTGAGTTAATTCTCAGTTATGTGCCAATAAGTTATGGATTGTTAACGATAATGATATGGTTTAAGATAAAGGTATAAATTACGTGCCAATTTGCAAAATTAAGCTAAATTTTTAAAATGTACCAATTTGCAAAATTGAACTGATCCTTAATTATATGCCAATAAGTTGTGGATTGTTAAGGGTAATGATAAGTTTTAAGATAGTGGTATAAATTATGTGCCAATTTGCAAATCTAAGCTTATTCTTCAAAATATGCCATTTTGCAAATCTGAGCTTATTCTTCAAAATGTGCCAATTTGCAAAATTGAACTCATTCTTAATTATGTGGCAATAAGTTGTGGATTGTTAAGGGTAATGATATGTTTTATGATAATAGTACAATTTATGTGCCAATTTGCAAATTTGAGCTAATTCTCAGTTATGTGCCAATAAGTTATGGATTGTTAAGGATAATGATATGGTTTAAGATAATGGTATAAATTATGTGCCAATTTGCAAAATTAAGCTAATTTTTTAAAATGTGCCAATTTGCAAAATTGAACTGATCCTTAATTATATGCCAATAAGTTGTGGATTGTTAAGGGTAATGATATGTTTTAAAATAGTGGTATAAATTATGTGCCAATTTGCAAATCTGAGCTTATTCTTCAAAAAGTGCCAATTTGCAAAATTGAACTGATTCTTAATTATTTGCCAATAAGTTGTGGATTGTTAAAGGTAATGATATGTTTTAAGATAATAGTACGAATTATGTGCCAATTTGCAAATCTGAGCTTATTCTTCAAAATGTGCCAATTTGCAAAATTGTGCTATTTCTTAATTTTGTGTCAATAAGTTGTGGATTGTTAAAGGTAATGATATGTTTTAAGATAATAGTACGAATTATGTGCCAATTTGCAAAATTGAGCTAGTTCCTAAAAATGTGCCAAATTGCAAATTTGAGCTAGTTTTTAATTATGTGTTAATAAGTTATGGATTGTTAAGGATAATGATATGGTTTAAGATAATGGTATAAATGATGTGCCAATTTGCAAAATTAAGCTAAATTTTTAAAATGTGCCAATTTCCAAAATTGAACTGATTCTTAATTATGTGCCATTAAGTTGTGGATTGTTAAGGGTAATGATATGTTTTAAGATAGTGGTATAAATTAAGTGCTAATTTGCAAATCTGAGTTTATTCTTCAAAATGTGCCAATTTGCAAAATTGAGTTTATTCTTAAAAATGTGCCAATTTGCAAAATTGAGCTAATTCTTAAAAATGTGCCAATTTGAAAATTTGAGCTAGTTCTTAATTATGTGCCAATAAGTTATGGATTGTTAAGGTTAATAATATGTTTTTAAATGATAGCATAAATGATGTGCCAATTTGCAAAATTGAGTTTGTTCTTAAAAGTTTACCAATTTGCCAAATTGAACTCATTCTTAATTATGTGGCAATAAGTTGTGGATTGTTAAGGGTAATGATATGTTTTAAGAAAATGGTTTAAATTATTGGCCAATTTGCAAATCTGCGCATATTTTTAAAGATGTGCCAATTTGCAAAATTAAGCTAGTTCTTAATTATGTGTCAATATGTTGTGGATTGTTAAGGGTAATGATATGTTTTAAGATAATAGTATAAATTATGTGCCAATTTGAAAATCTGAGGTTATTCTTCAAAATGTGCCAATTTGCAAAATTGAGCTAGTTCTTAAATGTGTGCCAATTTGCAAAATTGAACTGATTCTTTATTATGTGCCAATAAGTTGTGGATTGTTAAGGGTAATGATATGTTTTAAAATAATGGTATAAAGTATGTCCACTTTGCAAAATTTTGCTGATTCTTAATTATGTGGCAATAAGGTGTGGATTGTTAAGGGTAATGATATGTTTTAAGATAGTGGTATAAATTATGTGCCAATTTGCAAATCTGAGCTTATTCTTCAAAATGTGCCAATTTGCAAAATTGAGTTTATTCTTAAAAGTGAGCCAATTTGCAAAATTAAGCTATTTTTTAATTTTGTGTCAATAGGTTGTGGATTGTTAAGGGTAATGATATGTTTTAAGATAATAGTACTAATTTTGTGCCAATTTGCAAATCTGAGCTTATTCTCAAAAATGTGCCAATTTGCAAAATTGAGCTAGTTCTTAATTATGTGCCAATTTGCAAAATTGAGCTGATTCTTAATTTTGTGCCAATATGTTGTGGATTGTTAAGGGTAATAATATGTGTTAATATAATGAGATAAATTATGTGCCAATTTGTAAATCTGAGCTTATTCTTAAAATAGTGCCAATTTGCAAAATTGAACTGATTCTTAATTATGTGCTAATAAGTTGTGGATTGTTAAGGGTAATGATATGTTTTAAGATAGTGGTATAAATTATGTGCCAATTTCCAAATCTGAGCTTATCCTTTAAAATAGGCCAATTTGCAAAATTGAGTTTATTCTTGAAAATGTGCCAATTTCAAAATTAAGCTAATTCTTAAAAATGTGCCAATTTGCAAAATTGAGCTAATTCTTAAAAATGTGCCAATTTGAAAATTTGAGCTAGTTCTTAATTATGTGCCAATAAGTTATGGATTGTTAAGGTTAATAATATGTTTTTAAATGATAGCATAAATGATGTGCCAATTTGCAAAATTGAGTTTGTTCTTAAAAGTTTACCAATTTGCCAAATTGAACTCATTCTTAATTATGTGGCAATAAGTTGTGGATTGTTAAGGGTAATGATATGTTTTAAGAAAATGGTTTAAATTATTGGCCAATTTGCAAATCTGCGCATATTTTTAAAGATGTGCCAATTTGCAAAATTAAGCTAGTTCTTAATTATGTGTCAATATGTTGTGGATTGTTAAGGGTAATGATATGTTTTAAGATAATAGTATAAATTATGTGCCAATTTGAAAATCTGAGGTTATTCTTCAAAATGTGCCAATTTGCAAAATTGAGCTAGTTCTTAAATGTGTGCCAATTTGCAAAATTGAACTGATTCTTTATTATGTGCCAATAAGTTGTGGATTGTTAAGGGTAATGATATGTTTTAAAATAATGGTATAAAGTATGTCCACTTTGCAAAATTTTGCTGATTCTTAATTATGTGGCAATAAGGTGTGGATTGTTAAGGGTAATGATATGTTTTAAGATAGTGGTATAAATTATGTGCCAATTTGCAAATCTGAGCTTATTCTTCAAAATGTGCCAATTTGCAAAATTGAGTTTATTCTTAAAAGTGAGCCAATTTGCAAAATTAAGCTATTTTTTAATTTTGTGTCAATAGGTTGTGGATTGTTAAGGGTAATGATATGTTTTAAGATAATAGTACTAATTTTGTGCCAATTTGCAAATCTGAGCTTATTCTCAAAAATGTGCCAATTTGCAAAATTGAGCTAGTTCTTAATTATGTGCCAATTTGCAAAATTGAGCTGATTCTTAATTTTGTGCCAATATGTTGTGGATTGTTAAGGGTAATAATATGTGTTAATATAATGAGATAAATTATGTGCCAATTTGTAAATCTGAGCTTATTCTTAAAATAGTGCCAATTTGCAAAATTGAACTGATTCTTAATTATGTGCTAATAAGTTGTGGATTGTTAAGGGTAATGATATGTTTTAAGATAGTGGTATAAATTATGTGCCAATTTCCAAATCTGAGCTTATCCTTTAAAATAGGCCAATTTGCAAAATTGAGTTTATTCTTGAAAATGTGCCAATTTGCAAAATTAAGCTAATTCTTAAAAATGTGCCAATTTGCAAATTTGAGCTAATTCTTAAAAATGTGCCAATTTGCAAATTTGAGCTAGATCTTAATTATGCGCCAATAAGTTATGAATTGATAAGGTTAATAATATGTTTTTAAATGATAGCATAAATGATGTGCCAATTTGCAAAATTAAACTGATTCTTAATTATGTGCCAATAAGTTGTGAATTGTTAAGGGTAAAGATATGTTTTAAGATGATAGCATAAATTATGTGCCAATTTGCAAATCTGAGCTTATTCACCAAAATGTGCCAATTTGCAAAATTGAGCTATTTCTTAATTTTGTGTCAATAAGTTGTGGATTGTTAAGGGTAATGATATGTTTTAAGATAGTGGTATAAATTATGTGCCAATTTCCAAATCTGAGCTTATCCTTAAAAATGGGCCAATTTGCAAAATTAAGCTAGTTCTTAAAAATGTGCCAATTTGCAAATTTGAGCTAGTTCTTAATTATGTGCCAATAAGTTATGGATTGTTAAGGTTAATAAAATGTTCTTAAATGATAGCATAAATTATGAGCCAATTTGCTAAATTAAGATAATTTTTCAAAATGTGCCAATTTGCAAAATTGAACTGATTCTTAATTATGTACCAATGAGTTGTGGATTGTTAGGGGTAATGATATGTTTTAAGATAGTGGTATAAATTAAGTGCCAAATTGCAAATCTGAGCTTATTCTTCAAAATGTGCCAATTTTCAAAATTAAGTTTATTCTTAAAAGTGTGCCAATTCGAAAAATTGAGCTATTTCTTAATTTTGTCCCAATAAATTGTGAATTGTTAAGGGTAATAATATGTTTTAAGATAATAGTACAAATTATGTGCCAATTTGCAAAATTGAGCTAATTCTTAATTTTGTGCCAATATGTTATGAATTGTTCAGGGTAATAATATGTTTTAATATAATGAAATATGTGCCAATTTGCAAATCTGAGCTTATTTTTTAAAATGTGCCAATTTGCAAAATTGAGATTATTCTTAAAAATGTGTCAATTTGCAAAATTGAGCTAATTCTTAAAAATGTGCCAATTTGCAAATTTGAGCTAGTTCTTAATTATGTCCCAATAAGTTGTGGATTGTTAAGGGTAATAATATGTTTTAAGATAGTGGTATAAATTATGTGCCAATTTGCATATCTGAGCTTATTTTCAAAATTGTGGCAATTTGCAAATCTGAGCTTATTCTTAAAAATGTGCCAATTTGCAAAATTATGTTTATTCTTAAAAGTGAGCCAATTTGCAAAATTGAGCTATTTCTTAATTTTGTGCCAAAAACTTGTGATTTGTTAAGGGTAATGATATGTTTTAAGATAAGAGTACGAATTATGTGCCAATTTTCAAATCTGAGCTTATTCTTAAAAATGAGCCAATTTGCAAAATTAATCTAATTCTTAATTTTGTGCCAATTTGCAAAATTGAGCTAATTCTTCAAAATGTGCTAATTTGCAAAATTGAACTGATTCTTAATTATGTGCCAATAAGTTGTGGATTGTTAAGGGTAATGATATGTTTCAAGATAGTGGTATAAATTATGTGCCAATTTGCAAATCTGAGCTAGTTTTTAATTATGTGCAAATTTGTTAATCTGAGCTTATTTATAAAAATGTGCCAATTTGCAAAACTGAGCTAATTTTTCAAAATGTGCCAATTTGCAAAATTGAACGGATTCTTAATTATGTGCCAATAAGTTGTGAATTGTTAAGGGTAATGGTATGTTTTAATATATTACGAATTATGTGCCAATTTGCTAATCTGAGCTTATTCTCAAGAATGTGCCAATTTGCAAAATTGAGCTAGTTCTTAATTAATTGCCTATTTGCAAAATTGAGCTGATTCCTAATTTTGTGCCAATTTGCAAAATTTAGCTAATTCTTCAAAATGTACCAATTTGCAAAATTAAACTGATTCTTAGTTATGTGCCAATAAGTTGTGAATTGTTAAGGGTAATGATATGTTTTATGATGATAGCATAAATTATGTGCCAATTTGCAAATCTGAGCTTATTCTTCAAAATGTGCCAATTTGCAAAATTGAGCTATTTCCTAATTTTGTGTCAATAAGTTGTGGATTGTTAAAGGTAATGATATGTTTTAAGATAATAGCACGAATTATGTGCCAATTTGCAAATCTGAGCTTATTCTTAAAAGTGTGCCAATTTGCAATACTGAGCTTATTCTTAAAAATGTGCCAATTTGCAAAATTGTTTAAAAAAATTCTTAAAAATTTGCCAATTTGCAAATTTGACCTAGTTCTTAATTATATGCCAATTTGCAAAATTGAACTTGCTATTTCTTAATTTTGCATCAATAAGTTGTGGATTGTTAAGTGTAATGATATGTTTTAAGTTAATAGTACGAATTATGTGCCACTTTGCAAATCTGAACTTATTCTTATATATGTGCCAATTTGCAAAATTGAGCTAGTTCTTAAAAATGTGCCAATTTGCAAATTTGAGCTAGTTCTTATTTATGTGCCAATAAGTTATGGATTGTTAAGGTTAATATTATGTTTTTAAATGATAGCATAAATTATGTGCTAATTTGCAAAATTAAGCTAATTTTTCAAAATGTGCCAATATGCAAAAATTGAACTGATTCTTAATTATGTGCCAATAAGTTGTGTATTGTTAAGGGTAATGATATGTTTTAAAATAGTAGTATAAATTATGTGCCAATTTGCAAATCTGAGATTATTCTCAAAAACGTGCCAATTTGTAAATCTGAGCTTATTCTTAAAAATGTGCCAATTTGCAAAATTGAGCTAGTTCTTAAAAATGTGCCAATTTGCAAATTTGAGCTAGTTCTTAATTATGTGCCAATAAGTTATGGATTGTTAAGGTTAATATTATGTTTTTAAATGATAACATAAATTATGTGCCAATTTGCAAAATTAAACTAATTTTTCAAAATGTGCCAATTTGGAAAAATTGAACTGATTTTTAATTATGTGCCAATAAGTTGTGTATTGTTAAGGGTAATGATATGTTTTAAGATAGTGGTTTAAATTATGTGCCAATTTGCAAATCTGAGCTTATTCTTCAAAATGTGCCAATTTGCAAAATTGAGTTTATTCTTAAAAATGTGTTAATTTGCAAAATTGAGCTAATTCTTAAAAATGTGCCAATTTGCAAATTTGTGTTAGTTCTTAATTATGTGCCAGTAAGTTATGGATTGTTAAGGTTTATAATATGTTTTTAAATTATAGCATAAATGATGTGCCAATTTGCAAAATTGAATTGATTCATAATTATGTGCCAATAAGTTGTGGATTGTTAAGTGTATTGATATGTTTTATGATGATAGCATAAATTATGTGCCAATTTGCAAATCTGAGCTTACTCTTCAAAATGTGCCAATTTGCAAAATTGAGCTATTTCCTAATTTTGTGTCAATAAGTTGTGGATTGTTAAAGGTAATTTTATGTATTAAGATAATAGCAAGAATTATGTGTCAGATTGCAAATCTAAGCTTATTCTTAAAAGTGTGCCAATTTGAAATACTGAGCTTATTCTTAAAAATGTGCCAATTTGCAAAATTGAGCTAATTCTTAAAAATTTGTCAATTTGCAAAATTGACCTAGTTCTTAATTATGTGCCAGTTTGCAAAATTGAACTTGTTCTTAATTATGTGCCAAGTTGTTGTGGATTGTTAAGGGTAATGATATGTTTTAATATAATGAGATATATCATGTGCCAATTTGTAAATCTGAGCTTATTTACAAAAATGTGCCAATTTGCAAATTTGAGCTAATTCTCAGTTATGTGCCAATAAGTTATGGATTGTTAAGGATAATGATATGTTTTAAGATAATGGTATAAATTATGTGCCAATTTGCAAATCTGAGCTAGTTTTTAATTATGTGCAAATTTGTTAATCTGAGCTTATTTATAAAAATGTGCCAATTTGCAAAACTGAGCTAATTTTTCAAAATGTGCCAATTTGCAAAATTGAACAGATTCTTAATTATGTGCCATTAAGTTGTGAATTGTTAAGGGTAATGGTATGTTTTAATATATTACGAATTATGTGCCAATTTGCTAATCTGAGCTTATTCTCAAGAATGTGCCAATTTGCAAAATTGAGCTAGTTCTTAATTAATTGCCAATTTGCAAAATTGAGCTGATTCCTAATTTTGTGCCAATTTGCAAAATTTAGCTAATTCTTCAAAATGTACCAATTTGCAAAATTAAACTGATTCTTAGTTATGTGCCAATAAGTTGTGAATTGTTAAGGGTAATGATATGTTTTATGATGATAGCATAAATTATGTGCCAATTTGCAAATCTGAGCTTATTTTTCAAAATGTGCCAATTTGCAAAATTGAGCTATTTCCTAATTTTGTGTCAATAAGTTGTGGATTGTTAAAGGTAATGATATGTTTTAAGATAATAGCACGAATTATGTGCCAATTTGCAAATCTGAGCTTATTCTTAAAAGTGTGCCAATTTGCAATACTGAGCTTATTCTTAAAAATGTGCCAATTTGCAAAATTGTTTAAAAAAATTCTTAAAAATTTGCCAATTTGCAAATTTGACCTAGTTCTTAATTATATGCCAATTTGCAAAATTGAACTTGCTATTTCTTAATTTTGCATCAATAAGTTGTGGATTGTTAAGTGTAATGATATGTTTTAAGTTAATAGTACGAATTATGTGCCACTTTGCAAATCTGAACTTATTCTTATATATGTGCCAATTTGCAAAATTGAGCTAGTTCTTAAAAATGTGCCAATTTGCAAATTTGAGCTAGTTCTTAATTATGTGCCAATAAGTTATGGATTGTTAAGGTTAATATTATGTTTTTAAATGATAGCATAAATTATGTGCTAATTTGCAAAATTAAGCTAATTTTTCAAAATGTGCCAATATGCAAAAATTTGACTGATTCTTAATTATGTGCCAATAATTTGTGTATTGTTAAGGGTAATGATATGTTTTAAAATAGTGGTATAAATTATGTGCCAATTTGCAAATCTGAGATTATTCTCAAAAACGTGCCAATTTGTAAATCTGAGCTTATTCTTAAAAATGTGCCAATTTGCAAAATTGAGCTAGTTCTTAAAAATGTGCCAATTTGCAAATTTGAGCTAGTTCTTAATTATGTGCTAATAAGTTATGGATTGTTAAGGTTAATATTATGTTTTTAAATGATAACATAAATTATGTGCCAATTTGCAAAATTAAACTAATTTTTCAAAATGTGCCAATTTGCAAAAATTGAACTGATTTTTAATTATGTGCCAATAAGTTGTGTATTGTTAAGGGTAATGATATGTTTTAAGATAGTGGTTTAAATTATGTGCCAATTTGCAAATCTGAGCTTATTCTTCAAAATGTGCCAATTTGCAAAATTGAGTTTATTCTTAAAAATGTGTTAATTTGTAAAATTGAGCTAATTCTTAAAAATGTGCCAATTTGCGAATTTGTGCTAGTTCTTAATTATGTGCCAGTAAGTAATGGATTGTTAAGGTTTATAATATGTTTTTAAATGATAGCATAAATGATGTGCCAATTTGCAAAATTGAGCTATATCCTAATTTTGTGTCAATAAGTTGTGGATTGTTAAAGGTAATTTTATGTATTAAGATAATAGCACGAATTATGTGCCAGATTGCAAATCTAAGCTTATTCTTAAAAGTGTGCCAATTTGAAATACTGAGCTAATTCTTAAAAATGTGCCAATTTGCAAAATTGAGCTAATTCTTAAAAATTTGTCAATTTGCAAATTTGACCTAGTTCTTAATTATGTGCCAGTTTGCAAAATTGAACTTGTTCTTAATTATGTGCCAAGTTGTTGTGGATTGTTAAGGGTAATAATATGTTTTAATATAATGAGATATATTATGTGCCAATTTGTAAATCTGAGCTTATTTACAAAAATGTGCCAATTTGCAAATTTGAGCTAATTCTCAGTTATGTGCCAATAAGTTATGGATTGTTAAGGATAATGATATGTTTTAAGATAATGGTATAAATTATGTGCCAATTTGCAAAATTAAGCTAATTTTTCAAAATGAGCCAATTTGCAAAATTGAACTAATTCTAAATTATGTGCCAATAAGTTGTGGATTGTTTAGGGTAATGATATGTTTTAAGATAATAGCATAATTTATGTGCCAATTTGCAAAATTGAGCTAGTTCTTAATTATGTGCCAATTTGCAAAATTGAGCTATTTCTTAATTTAGTGTCAATAAGTTGTGGATTGTTAAAGGTAATGATGTGTTTTAAGATAATGGTACGAATTAGGTGCCCATTTGCAAAATTAAGCTAATTTTTAAAAATGTGCCAATTTGCAAAATTGAACTCATTCTTAATTATGTGCCAATGAGTAGTGGATTGTTATGGGTAATGATATGTTTTAAGATAGTTGTATAAATTATGTGCCAATTTGCAAATCTGAGCTTATTCTCAAAAATGTGCCAATTTGTAAATCTGAGCTTATTCTTAAAAATGTGCTAGTTTGCAAAATTGAGCTTATTCTTTAAAATGTGCCAATTTGCAAAATTGAACTCATTCTTAATTATGTGGCAATAAGTTGTGGATTGTTAAGGGTAATGATATGTTTTAAGATATTAGTACAAATTATGTGCCAATTTGCAAATTTGAGCTAATTCTCAGTTATGTGCCAATAAATTATGGATTGTTAACGATAATGATATGGTTTAAGATAAAGGTATAAATTACGTGCCAATTTGCAAAATTAAGCTAAATTTTTAAAATGTACCAATTTGCAAAATTGAACTGATCCTTAATTATATGCCAATAAGTTGTGGATTGTTAAGGGTAATGATATGTTTTAAGATAGTGGTATAAATTATGTGCCAATTTGCAAATCTAAGCTTATTCTTCAAAATATGCCATTTTGCAAATCTGAGCTTATTCTTCAAAATGTGCCAATTTGCAAAATTGAACTCATTCTTAATTATGTGGCAATAAGTTGTGGATTGTTAAGGGTAATGATATGTTTTATGATAATAGTACAATTTATGTGCCAATTTGCAAATTTGAGCTAATTCTCAGTTATGTGCCAATAAGTTATGGATTGTTAAGGATAATGATATGGTTTAAGATAATGGTATAAATTATGTGCCAATTTGCAAAATTAAGCTAATTTTTTAAAATGTGCCAATTTGCAAAATTGAACTGATCCTTAATTATATGCCAATAAGTTGTGGATTGTTAAGGGTAATGATATGTTTTAAAATAGTGGTATAAATTATGTGCCAATTTGCAAATCTGAGCTTATTCTTCAAAAAGTGCCAATTTGCAAAATTGAACTGATTCTTAATTATGTGCCATTAAGTTGTGGATTGTTAAGAGTAATGATATGTTTTAAGATAGTGGTATAAATTAAGTTCTAATTTGCAAATCTGAGCTTATTCTTTAAAATGTGCCAATTTGCAAAATTGAGTTTATTCTTAAAAATGTGCCAATTTGCAAAATTGAGCTAATTCTTAAAAATGTGCCAATTTTAAAATTTAAGCTAGTTCTTAATTATGTGCCAATAAGTTATAGATTGTTAAGGTTAATAATATGTTTTGAAATGATAGCATAAATGATGTGCCAATTTGCAAAATTGAGTTTGTTCTTAAAAGTTTATCAATTTGCAAAATTCAGCTATTTCTTAATTTTGCGTCAATAAGTTGTGGATTGTTAAGGGTAATTTTATGTTTTAAGATAATAGTACGAATAATGTGCCAATTTGCAAATCTGAGCTTAATTTTAAAAATGTGCCAATTTGCAAAATTGAGCTAATTCTTAAAAATGTGCCAATTTGCAAATTTGAGCTAGTTCTTAAAAGTTTATCAATTTGCCAAATTGAACTCATTCTTAATTATGTGGCAATAAGTTGTGGATTGTTAAGGGTAATGATATGTTTTAAGATAATGGTATTATATATGTGCCAATTTGCAAATCTGAGCTTATTCTTCAAAATGTGCCAATTTGCAAAATTAATTTTATTCTTAAAAATGTGCCAATTTGCAAAATTGAGCTATTTCTTAATTTTGTGCCAATAAGTTGTGAATTGTTAAGGGTAATGATATGTTTTAAGATAGTGGTATAAATTAAGTGCTAATTTGCAAATCTGAGCTTATTCTTTAAAATGTGCCAATTTGCAAAATTGAGTTTATTCTTAAAAATGTGCCAATTTGCAAAATTGAGCTAATTCTTAAAAATGTGCCAATTTTAAAATTTAAGCTAGTTCTTAATTGTGTGCCAATAAGTTATAGATTGTTAAGGTTAATAATATGTTTTTAAATGATAGCATAAATGATGTGCCAATTTGCAAAATTGAGTTTGTTCTTAAAAGTTTATCAATTTGCAAAATTCAGCTATTTCTTAATTTTGCGTCAATAAGTTGTGGATTGTTAAGGGTAATTTTATGTTTTAAGATAATAGTACGAATAATGTGCCAATTTGCAAATCTGAGCTTAATTTTAAAAATGTGCCAATTTGCAAAATTGAGCTAATTCTTAATAATGTGCCAATTTGCAAATTTGAGCTAGTTCTTAAAATTTTACCAATTTGCCAAATTGAACTCATTCTTAATTATGTGGCAATAAGTTGTGGATTGTTAAGGGTAATGATATGTTTTAAGATAATGGTATTATATATGTGCCAATTTGCAAATCTGAGCTAATTCTTCAAAATGTGCCAATTTGCAAAATTAATTTTATTCTTAAAAATGTGCCAATTTGCAAAATTGAGCTATTTCTTAATTTTGTGCCAATAAGTTGTGAATTGTTAAGGGTAATGATATGTTTTAAGATAGTGGTATTATATATGTGCCAATTTGCAAATCTGAGCTTATTCTTCAAAATGTGCCAATTTGCAAAATTAATTTTATTCTTAAAAAAGTGCCAATTTGCAAAATTGAGCTATTTCTTAATTTTGTGCCAATAAGTTGTGAATTGTTAAGGGTAATGATATGTTTCAAGATAATAGTACAAATTATGTGCCAATTTGCAAATCTGAGCTTATTCTTAAAAATGTGCCACTTTGCAAAATTGAGCTAGTTCTTAATTATGTGCCAATTTACAAAATTGAGCTAATTCTTAATTTTGTGCCAATATGTTGTGGATTGTTAATGGTAATAATATGTTTTAATATAATAAGATATATAATGTACCAATTTGTAAATCTGAGCTTATTTACAAAAATGTGCCAATTTGCAAATTTGAGCTAATTCTCAGTTATGTGCCAATAAGTTATGGATTGTTAAGGATAATGATATGTTTTAAGATAATGGTATAAATTATGTGCCAATTTGCAAAATTAAGCTAATTTTTCAAAATGAGCCAATTTGCAAAATTGAACTAATTCTAAATTATGTGCCAATAAGTTGTGGATTGTTTAGGGTAATGATATGTTTTAAGATAATAGCATAATTTATGTGCCAATTTGCAAAATTGAGCTAGTTCTTAATTATGTGCCAATTTGCAAAATTGAGCTATTTCTTAATTTAGTGTCAATAAGTTGTGGATTGTTAAAGGTAATGATGTGTTTTAAGATAATGGTACGAATTAGGTGCCCATTTGCAAAATTAAGCTAATTTTTAAAAATGTGCCAATTTGCAAAATTGAACCTTTTCTTAATTATGTGCCAATGAGTTGTGGATTGTTAAGGGTAATGATATGTTTTAAGATAGTTGTAAAAATTATGTGCCAATTTGCAAATCTGAGCTTATTCTCAAAAATGTGCCAATTTGTAAATCTGAGCTTATTCTTAAAAATGTGCTAATTTGCAAAATTGAACTTATTCTTTAAAATGTGCCAATTTGCAAAATTGAACTCATTCTTAATTATGTGGCAATAAGTTGTGGATTGTTAAGGGTAATGATATGTTTTAAGATAATAGTACAAATTATGTGCCAATTTGCAAATTTGAGCTAATTCTCAGTTATGTGGCAATAAGTTATGGATTGTTAACGATAATGATATGGTTTAAGATAATGGTATAAATTATGTGCCAATTTGCAAAATTAAGCTAAATTTTTAAAATGTACCAATTTGCAAAATTGATCTGATCCTTAATTATATGCCAATAAGTTGTGGATTGTTAACGGTAATGATATGTTTTAAGATAGTGGTATAAATTATGTGCCAATTTGCAAATCTAAGCTTATTCTTCAAAATATGCCATTTTGCAAATCTGAGCTTATTCTTCAAAATGTGCCAATTTGCAAAATTGAACTCATTCTTAATTATGTGACAATAAGTTGTGGATTGTTAAGGGTAATGATATGTTTTATGATAATAGTACAATTTATGTGCCAATTTGCAAATTTGAGCTAATTCTCAGTTATGTGCCAATAAGTTATGGATTGTTAAGGATAATGATATGGTTTAAGATAATGGTATAAATTATGTGCCAATTTGCAAAATTAAGCTAATTTTTTAAAATGTGCCAATTTGCAAAATTGAACTGATCCTTAATTATATGCCAATAAGTTGTGGATTGTTAAGGGTAATGATATGTTTTAAAATAGTGGTATAAATTATGTGCCAATTTGCAAATCTGAGCTTATTCTTCAAAAAGTGCCAATTTGCAAAATTGAACTGATTCTTAATTATGTGCCATTAAGTTGTGGATTGTAAAGGGTAATGATATGTTTTAAGATAGTGGTATAAATTAAGTGCTAATTTGCAAATCTGAGCTTATTCTTTAAAATGTGCCAATTTGCAAAATTGAGTTTATTCTTAAAAATGTGCTATTTGCAAAATTGAGCTAATTCTTAAAAATGTGCCAATTTGAAAATTTAAGCTAGTTCTTAATTATGTGCCAATAAGTTATGAATTGTTAAGGTTAATAATATGTTTTTAAATGATAGCATAAATGATGTGCCAATTTGCAAAATTGAGTTTGTTCTTAAAAGTTTATCAATTTGCCAAATTCAGCTATTTCTTAATTTTGCGTCAATAAGTTGTGGATTGTTAAGGGTAATTTTATGTTTTAAGATAATAGTACGAATAATGTGCCACTTTGCAAATCTGAGCTTAATTTTAAAAATGTGCCAATTTGCAAAATTGAGCTAATTCTTAAAAATGTGCCAATTTGCAAATTTGAGCTAGTTCTTAAAAGTTTACCAATTTGCCAAATTGAACTCATTCTTAATTATGTGGCAATAAGTTGTGGATTGTTAAGGGTAATGATATGTTTTAAGATAATGGTATTATATATGTGCCAATTTGCAAATCTGAGCTTATTCTTCAAAATGTGCCAATTTGCAAAATTAATTTTATTCTTAAAAATGTGCCAATTTGCAAAATTGAGCTATTTCTTAATTTTGTGCCAATAAGTTGTGAATTGTTAAGGGTAATGATATGTTTTAAGATAGTGGTATTATATATGTGCCAATTTGCAAATCTGAGCTTATTCTTCAAAATGTGCCAATTTGCAAAATTAATTTTATTCTTAAAAATGTGCCAATTTGCAAAATTGAGCTATTTCTTAATTTTGTGCCAATAAGTTGTGAATTGTTAAGGGTAATGATATGTTTCAAGATAATAGTACAAATTATGTGCCAATTTGCAAATCTGAGCTTATTCTTAAAAATGTGCCACTTTGCAAAATTGAGCTAGTTCTTAATTATGTTCCAATTTACAAAATTGAGCTGATTCTTAATTTTGTGCCAATATGTTGTGGATTGTTAATGGTAATAATATGTTTTAATATAATAAGATATATTATGTACCAATTTGTAAATCTGAGCTTATTCTTAAAATTGTGCCAATTTGCAAAATTGAACTGATTTTTAATTATGTGCCAATAGGTTGTGGATTGTTAGGGGTAATAATATGTTTTAAGATGATAGCATAAATTATGTGCCAATTTGCAAATCTGAGCTTATTCTTCAAAATGTGCCAATTTGCAAAATTCAGCTATTTCTTAATTTTGTGTCAATAAGTTGTAGATTGTTAAAGGTAATGAAATGTTTTAAGATAATAGTACGAATTATGTGCCAATTTGCAAATCTGAGCTTATTCTTAAAAGTGTGCCAATTTGCAAAATTGAGCTAGTTCCTAAAAATATGCCAAATCGCAAATTTGAGCTAGTTCTTAATTATGTGTTAATAAGTTATGGATTGGTAAGGATAATGATATGGTTTAAAATAATGGTATAAATTATGTGCCAATTTGCAAAATTAAGCTAAATTTTTAAAATGTGCCAATTTGCAAAATTGAACTGATCTTTAATTATATGCCAATAAGTTGTGGATTGTTAAGGGTAATGGTATGTTTTAAGATAATGGTATAAATTATGTGCCAATTTGCAAATCTGAGCTTATTCTTCAAAATATGCCATTTTGTAAATCTGAGCTTATTCTTCAAAATGTGCCAATTTGCAAAATTGAACTCATTCTTAATTATGTGGCAATAAGTTGTGGATTGTTAAGGGTAATGATATGTTTTATGATAATAGTACAAATTATGTGCCAATTTGCAAATTTGAGCTAATTCTCAGTTATGTGCCAATAAGTTATGGATTGTTAAGGATAATGATATGGTTTAAGATAATGGTATAAATTATGTGCCAATTTGCAAAATTAAGCTAATTTTTTAAAATGTGCCAATTTGCAAAATTGAACTGATCTTAAATTATATGCCAATAAGTTGTGGATTGTTAAGGGTAATGATATGTTTTAAGATAGTGGTATAAATTATGTGCCAATTTGCAAATTTGAGCTTATTCTTCAAAATGTGCCAATTTGCAAAATTGAACTGATTCTTAATTATGTGCCATTAAGTTGTGGATTGTTAAGGGTAGTGATATGTTTTAAGATAGTGGTATAAATTAAGTGCTAATTTGCAAATCTGAGTTTATTCTTCAAAATGGGCCAATTTGCAAAATTGAGTTTATTCTTAAAAATGTGCCAATTTGCAAAATTGAGCTAATTCTTAAAAATGTGCCAATTTGAAAATTTGAGCTAGTTCTTAATTATGTGCCAATAAGTTATGGATTGTTAAGGTTAATAATATGTTTTTAAATGATAGCATAAATGATGTGCCAATTTGCAAAATTGAGTTTGTTCTTAAAAGTTTATCAATTTGCCAAATTCAGCTATTTCTTAATTTTGCTTCAATAAGTTGTGAATTGTTAAGGGGAATGATATGTTTCAAGGTAATAGTACAAATTATGTGCCAATTTGCAAATCTGAGCTAGTTCTTAATTATGTGCCAATTTACAAAATTGAGCTGATTCTTAATTTTGTGCCAATATGTTGTGGATTGTTAATGGTAATAATATGTTTTAATATAATAAGATATATTATGTGCCAATTTGTAAATCTGAGCTTATTCTTAAAATTGTGCCAATTTGCAAAATTGAACTGATTCTTAATTATTTGCCAATAAGTTGTGGATTGTTAAAAGTAATGATATGTTTTAAGATAATAGTACGAATTATGTGCCAATTTGCAAATCTGAGCTTATTCTTCAAAATGTGCCAATTTGCAAAATTGTGCTATTTCTTAATTTTGTGTCAATAAGTTGTGGATTGTTAAAGGTAATGATATGTTTTAAGATAATAGTACGAATTATGTGCCAATTTGCAAAATTGAGCTAGTTCCTAAAAATGTGCCAAATTGCAAATTTGAGCTAGTTTTTAATTATGTGTTAATATGTTATGGATAGTTAAGGATAATGATATGGTTTAAGTAAATGGTATAAATTATGTGCCAATTTGCAAAATTAAGCTAATTTTTTAAAATGTGCCAATTTGCAAAATTGAACTGACCCTTAATTATATGCCAATAAGTTGTGGATTGTTAAGGGTAATGATATGTTTTAAAATAGTCGTATAAATTATGTGCCAATTTGCAAATCTGAGCTTATTCTTCAAAAAGTGCCAATTTGCAAAATTGAACTGATTCTTAATTATGTGCCATTAAGTTGTGGATTGTTAAGGGTAATGATATGTTTTAAGATAGTGGTATAAATTAAGTGCTAATTTGCAAATCTGAGCTTATTCTTTAAAATGTGCCAATTTGCAAAATTGAGTTTATTCTTAAAAATGTGCCAATTTGCAAAATTGAGCTAATTCTTAAAAATGTGCCAATTTGAAAATTTAAGCTAGTTCTTAATTATGTGCCAATAAGTTATGGACTGTTAAGGTTAATAATATGTTTTTAAATGATAGCATAAATGATGTGCCAATTTGCAAAATTGAGTTTGTTCTTAAAAGTTTATCAATTTGCCAAATTCAGCTATTTCTTAATTTTGCGTCAATAAGTTGTGGATTGTTAAGGGTAATTTTATGTTTTAAGATAATAGTACGAATAATGTGCCAATTTGCAAATCTGAGCTTACTCTTCAAAATGTGCCAATTTGCAAAATTGAGCTATTTCCTAATTTTGTGTCAATAAGTTGTGGATTGTTAAAGGTAATTTTATGTATTAAGATAATAGCACGAATTATGTGCCAGATTGCAAATCTAAGCTTATTCTTAAAAGTGTGCCAATTTGAAATACTGAGCTTATTCTTAAAAATGTGCCAATTTGCAAAATTGAGCTAATTCTTAAAAATTTGTCAATTTGCAAATTTGACCTAGTTCTTAATTATGTGCCAGTTTGCAAAATTGAACTTGTTCTTAATTATGTGCCAAGTTGTTGTGGATTGTTAAGGGTAATAATATGTTTTAATATAATGAGATATATTATGTGCCAATTTGTAAATCTGAGCTTATTTACAAAAATGTGCCAATTTGCAAATTTGAGCTAATTCTCAGTTATGTGCCAATAAGTTATGGATTGTTAAAGATAATGATATGTTTTAAGATAATGGTATAAATTATGTGCCAATTTGCAAAATTAAGCTAATTTTTCAAAATGAGCCAATTTGCAAAATTGAACTAATTCTAAATTATGTGCCAATAAGTTGTGGATTGTTTAGGGTAATGATATGTTTTAAGATAATAGCATAATTTATGTGCCAATTTGCAAAATTGAGCTAGTTCTTAATTATGTGCCAATTTGCAAAATTGAGCTATTTCTTAATTTAGTGTCAATAAGTTGTGGATTGTTAAAGGTAATGATGTGTTTTAAGATAATGGTACGAATTAGGTGCCCATTTGCAAAATTAAGCTAATTTTTAAAAATGTGCCAATTTGCAAAATTGAACTCATTCTTAATTATGTGCCAATGAGAAGTGGATTGTTAAGGGTAATGATATGTTTTAAGATAGTTGTATAAATTATGTGCCAATTTGCAAATCTGAGCTTATTCTCAAAAATGTGCCAATTTGTAAATCTGAGCTTATTCTTAAAAATGTGCTAGTTTGCAAAATTGAGCTTATTCTTTAAAATGTGCCAATTTGCAAAATTGAACTCATTCTTAATTATGTGGCAATAAGTTGTGGATTGTTAAGGGTAATGATATGTTTTATGATAATAGTACAATTTATGTGCCAATTTGCAAATTTGAGCTAATTCTCAGTTATGTGCCAATAAGTTATGGATTGTTAAGGATAATGATATGGTTTAAGATAATGGTATAAATTATGTGCCAATTTGCAAAATTAAGCTAATTTTTTAAAATGTGCCAATTTGCAAAATTGAACTGATCCTTAATTATATGCCAATAAGTTGTGGATTGTTAAGGGTAATGATATGTTTTAAAATAGTGGTATAAATTATGTGCCAATTTGCAAATCTGAGCTTATTCTTCAAAAAGTGCCAATTTGCAAAATTGAACTGATTCTTAATTATGTGCCATTAAGTTGTGGATTGTTAAGGGTAATGATATGTTTTAAGATAGTGGTATAAATTAAGTGCTAATTTGCAAATCTGAGCTTATTCTTTAAAATGTGCCAATTTGCAAAATTGAGTTTATTCTTAAAAATGTGCCAATTTGCAAAATTGAGCTAATTCTTAAAAATGTGCCAATTTGAAAATTTGAGCTAGTTCTTAATTATGTGCTAATAAGTTATGGATTGTTAAGGTTAATAATATGTTTTTAAATGATAGCATAAATGATGTGCCAATTTGGAAAATTGAGTTTGTTCTTAAAAGTTTATCAATTTGCCAAATTCAGCTATTTCTTAATTTTGCTTCAATAAGTTGTGAATTGTTAAGGGGAATGATATGTTTCAAGATAATAGTACAAATTATGTGCCAATTTGCAAATCTGAGCTAGTTCTTAATTATGTGCCAATTTACAAAATTGAGCTGATTCTTAATTTTGTGCCAATATGTTGTGGATTGTTAATGGTAATAATATGTTTTAATATAATAAGATATATTATGTGCCAATTTGTAAATCTGAGCTTATTCTTAAAATTGTGCCAATTTGCAAAATTGAACTGATTCTTAATTATTTGCCAATAAGTTGTGGATTGTTAAAGGTAATGATATGTTTTAAGATAATAGTACGAATTATGTGCCAATTTGCAAATCTGAGCTTATTCTTCAAAATGTGCCAATTTGCAAAATTGTGCTATTTCTTAATTTTGTGTCAATAAGTTGTGGATTGTTAAAGGTAATGATATGTTTTAAGATAATAGTACGAATTATGTGCCAATTTGCAAAATTGAGCTAGTTCCTAAAAATGTGCCAAATTGCAAATTTGAGCTACTTTTTAATTATGTGTTAATAAGTTATGGATTGTTAAGGATAATGATATGGTTTAAGATAATGGTATAAATGATGTGCCAATTTGCAAAATTAAGCTAAATTTTTAAAATGTGCCAATTTCCAAAATTGAACTGATTCTTAATTATGTGCCATTAAGTTGTGGATTGTTAAGGGTAATGATATGTTTTAAGATAGTGGTATAAATTAAGTGCTAATTTGCAAATCTGAGTTTATTCTTCAAAATGTGCCAATTTGCAAAATTGAGTTTATTCTTAAAAATGTGCCAATTTGCAAAATTGAGCTAATTCTTAAAAATGTGCCAATTTGAAAATTTGAGCTAGTTCTTAATTATGTGCCAATAAGTTATGGATTGTTAAGGTTAATAATATGTTTTTAAATGATAGCATAAATGATGTGCCAATTTGCAAAATTGAGTTTGTTCTTAAAAGTTTACCAATTTGCCAAATTGAACTCATTCTTAATTATGTGGCAATAAGTTTTGGATTGTTAAGGGTAATGATATGTTTTAAGAAAATGGTTTAAATTATTGGCCAATTTGCAAATCTGCGCTTATTTTTAAAGATGTGCCAATTTGCAAAATTAAGCTAGTTCTTAATTATGTGTCAATATGTTGTGGATTGTTAAGGGTAATGATATGTTTTAAGATAATAGTATAAATTATGTGCCAATTTGTAAATCTGAGGTTATTCTTCAAAATGTGCCAATTTGCAAAATTGAGCTAGTTCTTAAATGTGTGCCAATTTGCAAAATTAAGCTAAATTTTTAAAATGTGCCAATTTGCAAAATTGAACTGATCCTTAATTATATGCCAATAAGTTGTGGATTGTTAAGGGTAATGATATGTTTTAAGATAGTGGTATAAATTATGTGCCACTTTGCAAATCTGAGCACATTTTTAAAAATGTGCCAATTTGCAAAATTGAGTTTGTTCTTAAAAGTTTACCAATTTGCCAAATTGAACTCATTCTTAATTATGTGGCAATAAGTTGTCGATTGTTAAGGGTAATGATATGTTTTAAGATAATAGTACGAATTATGTGCCAATTTGGAAATTTGAGCTAGTTCTTAATTATGTGCCAATAAGTTATGAAATGTTAAGGTTTATAATATGTTTTTAAATGATAGCATAAATTATAAGCTAATTTGCAAAATTAAACTGATTCTTAATTATTTGCCAATGAGTTGTGTATTGTTAAGGGTAATGATATGTTTTAAGATAGTGGTATAAATTATGTGCCAATTTGTAAATCTGAGCTTATTCTTAAAAATGGGCCAATTTGCAAAATTGAGCGAATTTTTCAAAATGTGCCAATTTGCAAAATTGAACTCATTCTTAATTATGTGGCAATAAGTTGTGGATTGTTAAGAGTAATTATATGTTTTAAGATAATGGTACGAATTATGTGCCAATTTGCAGATTTGAGTTAATTCCTAATTACATGCCAATAGGTTGTGGATTGTTAAGGGTAATGATACGTTTTAAAATAGTAGTATAATTTATGTGCCAATTTGCACATCTGAGCTTATTCTTCAAAATGTGCCAATTTGCAAAATTGAGTTTATTCTTAAAAGTATGCCAATTTGCAAAATTGAGCTATTTCTTAATTTTGTGTCAATAACTTGTGGATTGTTAAGGGTAATGATATGTTTTAAGATAATAGTACAAATTATGTGCCACTTTGCAAATCTGAGCTTATTCTTAAAAATGTACCAATTTGCAAAATTGAGCTAATTCTTAAAAATGTGCCAATTTGCAAATTTGAGCTACTTTTTAATTATGTGCCAATAAGTTTTGGATTGTTATGGTTAATAATATGTTTTTAAATGATAGTATAAATGATGTGCCAATTTGCAAAATTAAATTAATTTTTCAAAATGTGCCAATTTGCAAAATTGAACTGATTCTTAATTTTGTGCCAATAGGTTGTAGACTGTTAAGGGTAATGATATGTTTTAAGATAGTGGTATAAATTTTGTGCCAATTTACAAATCTGAGCGTATTCTTCAAAATGTGCCAATTTGCAAAATTGAACTAATTGTTCAAAATGTGCCAATTTGCAAAATTGAACTGATTCTTAATTATGTGCCAATAAGTTATGAATTGTTAAGGGTAATGATATGTTTTAAGATATTTGTATAAATTATGTGCCAATTTGCAAATCTGAGCATATTTTTCAAAATGTGCCAATTTGCAAAATTGAGCTAGTTCTTAATTATGTGCCAATTTGCAAAATTGAGCTAGTTAATAATTATGTGCCTATAAATTGTGGATTGTTAAGGATAATGATATGTTTTAAGATAATGGTATAAATTATGTGCCAATTTGCAAAACCGCGCTTATTTTTAAAAGTGTGCCAAATTGCAAAATTGAGCTATTTCTTAATTATGTGTTAATAAGTTATGGATTGTTAAGGTTAATAATATCTTTTTAAATGATAGCATAAATTATGTTCCAATTTGCAAAATTAAGCTAATTTTTCAAAATGTGCCAATTTGCAAAATTAAACTGATTCTTAATTATGTGCCAATAAGTTATGTATTGTTAAGAGTCATGAAAATGTTTTAAGATAATAGTACGAATTATGTGCCAATTTGCAAATTTGAGCTCATTCTCAGTTATGTGCCAATAGGTTATGAATTGTCAAGGATAAAGATATGTTTTAAGATAATGGTATAAATTATGTGCCAATTTGCAAAATTAAGCTAATTTTACGATATGTGCCAATTTGCAAAATTGAGCTAATTCTTAAAAATGTGCCAATAACTTGTGGATTGTTAAGGGTAATGATATGTTTTAAAATAATGGTATAAATTATGTGCCAATTTGCAAATCTGAGCTTATTCTTCTAAATGTGCCAATTTCCAAAATTGAGATTATTCTTAAAAGTGTGCCAATTTGCAAATTTGAGCTAGTTCTTAAATATGTGCCAATAAGTTATGAATGTTAAGGTTAATAATATGTTTTTAAAGGATAGCCTAAATGATTTGCCAATTTGCAAAATTAAGCTAATTTTTCAAAATGTGCCAATTTGCAAAATTAAACTGATACTTAACTATGTGCCAATAAGTTGTGGATTGTGAGGGGTAATCATATGTTTTAAGATAGTAGTATAAATTATGTGCCCATTTGCAAATCTGAGCTTATTCTTAAAAATGTGCTGATTTGTAAATCTGAGCTTATTCTTAAAAATGTGCCAATTTGCAAAATTGAGCTAATTCTTTAAAATGTGCCAATTTGCAAAATTGAACTCATTCTTAATTATGTGCCAATAAGTTGTGGATTGTTAAGGATAATGATATCTTTTAAGATAATGGTACGAATTATGTGCCAATTTGCAAATTTGAGCTAGTTCTTAATTATGTGCCAATGAATTATGGATTGTTAAGGTTAATAATATGTTTTTAAATGATAGCATAAATTATAAGCTAAGTTGAAAATTAAACTAATTCTTAATTATGTGCCAATGAGTTGTGTATTGTTAAAGGTAATGATATGTTTTAAGATAGTAGTATAAATTATGTGCCAATTTGTAAATCTGAGCTTATTCTTAAAAATGGGCCAATTTGCAAAATTGAGCTAATTTTTCAAAATGTGCCAATTTGCAAAATTGATCTCATTCTACATTATGTGGCAATAAGTTGTGGATTGTTAAGGGTAATTATATGTTTTAAGATAATGGTACGAATTATGTGCCAATTTGCAAATTTGAGCTAATTCCTAATTACATGCCAATAAGTAGTGGATTGTTAAGGGTAATGATAAGTTTTAAAATATTGGTATAAATTATGTGCCAATTTGCACATCTGAGTTTATTCTTCAAAATGTGCCAATTTGCAAAATTGAGTTTATTCTTAAAAGTATGCCAATTTGCAAAATTGATCTATTTTTTAATTTTGTGTCAATAACTTGTGGATTGTTAAGTGTAATGATATGTTTTAAGATAATAGTACGAATTATGTGCCACTTTGCAAATCTGAGCTTATTCTTAAAAATGTACCAATTTGCAAAATTGAGCTAATTCTTAAAAATGTGCCAATTTACAAATTTGAGGTACTTTTTAATTATGTGCCAATAAGTTATGGATTGTTAAGATTAATAATATGTTTTTAAATGATGTGCCAATTTACAAAATTAAACTAATTTTTCAAAATGTGCCAATTTGCAAAATTAAACTGATTCTTAAATATGTGCTAATAGGTTGTGGACTGTTAAGGGTAATGATATGTTTTAAGATAGTGGTATAAATTTTGTGCCAATTTGCAAATCTGAGCGTATTCTTCAAAATGTGCCAATTTGCAAAATTGAGCTAATTGTTCAAAATTTGCCAATTTGCAAAATTGAACTGATTCTTAATTATGTGCCAATAAGTTATGAACTGTTAAGGGTAATGATATGTTTTAAGATATTGGTATAAATTATGTGCCAATTTGCAAATCTGAGATTATTTTTCAAAATGTGCCAATTTGCAAAATTGAGCTAGTTCTTAATTATGTGCCAATTTGCAAAATTGAGCTAGTTAATAATTATGTGCCTATAAATTGTGGATTGTTAAGGATAATGATATGATTTAAGATAATGGTATAAATTATGTGCCAATTTGCAAAACCGCGCTTATTTTTAAAAGTGTGCCAATTTGCAAAATTGAGCTATTTCTTAATTATGTGTTAATATTTTATGGATTGTTAAGGTTAATAATATGTTTTTAAATGATAGCATAAATGATGTGCCAATTTGCAAAACTAAACTAATTTTTCAAAATGTGCCAATTTGCAAAATTGAACTGATTCTTAATTTTGTGTCAATAACTTGTGGATTGTTAAGGGTAATGATATGTTTTAAGATAATAGTACGAATTATGTGCCAATTTGCAAATCTGAGCTTATTCTTAAAAATGTACCAATTTGCAAAATTGAGCTAATTCTTAAAAATGTGCCATTTTGAAAATTTGAGCTAGTTCTTAAATATGTGCCAATAAGTTATGAATGTTAAGGTTAATAATATGTTTTTAAAGGATAGCCTAAATGATTTGCCAATTTGCAAAATTAAGCTAATTTTTCAAAATGTGCCAATTTGCAAAATTAAACTGATTCTTAATTGTGTGCCAATAAGTTGTGGATTGTTAGGGGTAATCATATGTTTTAAGATAGTGGTATAAATTATGTGCCCATTTGCAAATCTGAGCTTATTCTCAAAAATGTGCTGATTTGTAAATCTGAGCTTATTCTTAAAAATGTGTCAATTTGCAAAATTGAGCTAATTCTTTAAAATGCGCCAATTTGCAAAATTGAACTAATTCTTAATTATTGGCCAATAAGTTGTGAATTGTTATAGGTAATGATTTGTTTTAAGATAATAGTAAGAATTATGTGCCAATTTGCAAATTTGAGCTAATTCTTAATTATGTGCCAATAAATTATGGATTGTTAAGGTTAATAATATGTTTTTAAATGATAGCATAAATTATAAGCTAATTTACAAAATTAAACTAATTCTTAATTATGTGCCAATGAGTTGTGTATAGTTAAGGGTAATGATATGTTTTAAGATAGTAGTATAAATTATGTGCCAATTTGTAAACCTGAGCGTATTCTTCAAAATGTGCCAATTTGCAAAATTGAACTAATTGTTCAAAATGTGCCAATTTGCAAAATTGAACTGATTCTTAATTATGTGCCAATAAGTTATGAATTGTTAAGGGTAATGATATGTTTTAAGATAATAGTACGAATTATGTGCCAATTTGCAAATTTGAGCTCATTCTCAGTTATGTGCCAATAAGATATGGATTGTAAAGGATAAAGATATGTTTTAAGATAATGGTATAAATTATGTGCCAATTTGCAAAATTAAGCTAATTTTACGATATGTGCCAATTTGCAATATTGAAATGATTCTTAATTATATGCCAATAAGTTGTGGATTGTTAAGGGTAATGATATGTTTTAAAATAATGATATAAATGATTTGCCAATTTGCAAATCTGAGCTTATTCTTCTAAATGTGCCAATTTGCAAAATTGAGTTTATTCTTAAAAGTGTGCCAATTTGCAAAATTGAGCTATTTCTTAATTTTGTGTCAATAACTTGTGGATTGTTAAGGGTAATGATATGTTTTAAGATAATAGTACGAATTATGTGCCAATTTGCAAATCTGAGCTTAGGGTAAAGATATTGTTTTAAGCCAATTTGCAAAATTAAACTGATTTTTAATTATGTGCCAATAAGATGTATATTGTATTGTTAAGGGTAATGATAATGTTTTAAGATAGTGGTATAAATTATGTGGCAATTTGCAAATCTGAGCTTATTCCTTAAAATGTGCTAATTTGCAAACTTAGGTTTATTCTTAAAAGTGTGCCAATTCGCAAAATTAAGATATTTCTTAATTATGTGCCAATAAGTTGTGTATTGTTAAGGGTAGTGATAATGTTTTAAGATAGTGGTATAAATTATGTGGCAATTTGCAAAGATGAGCTTATTCTTCAAAATGTGCCAATTTGCAAAATTGAGTTTATTCTTAAAAGTATGCCAATTTGCAAAATTGAGCTATTTCTTAATTTTGTGTTAATAACTTGTGGATTGTTAAGGGTAATGATATGTTTTAAGATAATAGTTCGAATTATGTGCCACTTTGCAAATCTGAGCTTATTCTTAAAAATGTACCAATTTGCAAAATTGAGCTAATTCTTAAAAATGTGCCAATTTGCAAATTTAAGCTACTTTTTAATTATGTGCTAATAAGTTATGGATTGTTAAGGTTAATAATGTGTTTTTAAATGATAGCATAAATGATGTGCCAATTTGCAAAATTAAACTAATTTTCCAAAATGTGCCAATTTGCAAAATTGAACTGATTCTTAATTTTGTGTCAATAACTTATGGATTGTTAAGGGTAATGATATGTTTTAAGATAATAATACGAATTATGTGCCAAATTGCAAATCTGAGCTTATTCTTCAAAATGTGCCAATTTGCTAAATTGAGCTATTTCTTAATTTTGTGTCAATAAGTTGTGGATTGTTAATGGTAATGATATATTTTAAGACAATAGTACGAATTATGTGCCAATTTGCAAATCTGAGCTTGTTTTTAAAAATGTGCCAATTCGCAAAATTGAGCTAACTCTTAAAAATTTGCCAATTTGTAAATTTGAGCTACTTCTTAAATATGTGCCAATAAGTTATGGATGTAAAAGTTAATAATATGTTTTTAAATGATAGCATAAAGGATTTGGCAATTAGCAAAATTAAGCTAATTTTTCAAAATGTGCCAATTTTCAAAACTGAACTTATTCTTAATTATGTGCCAATAAGTTGTGGATTGTTAAATGTAATGATATGTTTTAAGATAGTGGTATAAATTATGTGCCAATTTGCAAATCTGAGCTTATTCCATAAAATGTGCCAATTTGCAAACTTAGGTTTATTCTTAAAAGTGTGCCTATTTGCAAAATTGAGATATTCCTTAATTTTGTTCCAATAAGTTGTGAATTGTTAAGGGTAATGATATGTTTTAAGATAATAGTACGAATTATGTGCCAATTTGCAAATCTGAGCTTATTCTCAAAAATGTGACAATTTTTAAAAATTGAGCTAGTTCTTAATTATGTGCCAATTTGCAAAATTGAGCTTATTCTTAATTTTGTGCCAATATGTTGTGGATTGTTAAGGGTAATAATATGTTTTTAAATAATAGCCTAAATGATTTGCCAATTTGCAAAATTAAGCTAATTTTTCAAAATGTGCCAAAAAATGTGAATTGTTAAGGGTAGTGATAATGTTTTAAGATAGTAGTATAAATTATGTGGCAATTTGCAAAGCTGAGCTTATTCCTTAAAATGTGCCAATTTGCAAACTTAGGTTTATTCTTAAAAGTGTGCCAATTCGCAAAATTAAGATATTTCTTAATTATGTGCCAATAAGTTGTGGATTGTTAAGGGTAATGATATGTTTTAAGATAATAATACGAATTATGTGCCAATTTGCAAATCTGAGCTTATTCTCAAAAATGTGCCAATTTGCAAAATTGAGCTAGTTCTTAATGATGTGCCCATTTGCAAAATTGAGCTGATTCTTAATTTTGTGCCAATTTGCAAAATTGAGCTAATTCTTCAAAATGTGCCAATTTGCAAAATTGAGCTAATTCTTCAAAATGTGCCAATTTGCAAAATTGAACTGATTCTTAGTTATGTGCCAATAAGTTGTGGATTGTTAGGGGTAATGATATGTTTTAAAATAGTGGTATAAATTATGTGCCAATTTGCAAATCTGAGCTTATTCCCAAAAATGTGCCAATTTGTAAATCTGAGCTTATTCTTAAAAATGTGCCAATTTGCAAAATTGAACTAATTCTTTAAAATGTGCCAATTTGCAAAATTGAACTAATTCTTAATTATGTGCCAATAAGTTGTGGATTGTTAAGTGTAATGATATGTTTTAAGATAATAGTACGAATTATGTGCCAATTTGCAAATTTGAGCTAGTTCTTAATTATGTGCCAATAAGTTATGGAATGTTAAGGTTAATAATATGTTTTTAAATGATACCATAAATTATGTGCGAATTTGCAAAATTAAGCTAATTTTTCAAAATGAGCCAATTTGCAAAATTGAACTAATTTTTAATTTTGTGCCAAAAAGTCGTGGAATGTTAAGGGTAATGATATCTTTTAAGATGATAGCATAAATTATGTGCCAATTTGCAAATCTGAGCTTATTTTTCAAAATGTGCCAATTTGCAAAATTGAGCTATTTCTTAATTTTGTGTCAATAAGTTGTGGATTGTTAAAGGTAATGATATGTTTTAAGATAATAGTACGAATTATGTGCCAATTTGCAAATCTGAGCTTATTCTTAAAAGTGTGCCAATTTGCAAAATTGAGCTAGTTCCTAAAAATGTGCCAAATTGCAAATTTGAGCTAGTTGTTAATAATGTGTTAATAAGTTATTAATTGTTAAGGTTAATAATATCTTTTTAAATGATAGCATAAATTATGTGCCAATTTGAAAAATTAAACTGATTCTTAATTATATGCCAATAAGTTGTGTTTTGTTAAGGGTCATGATAATGTTTTAAGATAGTTGTATAAATTATGTGCCAATTTGCAAATCTGAGCTTATTCCTTAAAATGTGCCAATTTGCAAACTTAGATTTATTTTTAAAAGTGTGCCAATTCGCAAAATTGAGATATTTCTTAATTTTGTGCCAATAAGTTGTGAATTGTTAAGGGTAATGATATGTTTTAAGATAATAGTACGAATTATGTGCCAATTTGCAAATCTGAGCTTATTCTTAAAAATGTTCTAATTTGTATATCTGAACTTATTCTTAAAAATGTGCCAATTTGCAAAATTGAGCTAATTCTTTAAAATGTGCCAATTTGCAAAATTGAACTAATTTTTAATTATGTGCCAATAAGTTGTGAATTGTTAAGGGTAATGATATGTTTTAAGATAATAGTACGAATTATGTGCCAATTTGCACATTTGAGCTAGTTCCTAATTAAGTGCCAATAAGTTATGGATTGTTAAGGTTAATAATATGTTTTTAAATGATAGCATAAATTATAAGCTAATTTGCAAAATTAAACTGATTCTTAATTATGTGCCAATGAGTTGTGTATTGTTAAGGGTAATGATATGTTTTAAGATAGTGGTATAAATTATGTGCCAATTTGTAAATCTGAGCTTATTCTTAAAAATGTGCCAATTTGCAAAATTGAACTCATTCTTAATTATGTGGCAATAAGTTGTGGATTCTTAAGGGTAATTATATGTTTTAAAATAATGGTATAAATTATGTGCCAATTTGCAAATCTGAGCTAATTCTCAGTTATGTGGCAATAAGTTATGAATTGTAAAGGATAAAGATATGTTTTAAGATAATGGTATAAATTATGTGCCAATTTGCAAAATTAAGCTAATTTTATGAAATGTGCCAATTTGCAATATTGAACTGATTCTTAATTATATGCCAATAAGTTGTGGATTATTAAGGGTAATGATATGTTTTAAAATAATGGTATAAATTATGTGCTAATTTGCAAATCTGAGCTTATTCTTCAAAATGTGCCAATTTGCAAAATTGAGTTTATTCTTAAAAGTATGCCAATTTGCAAAATTGAGCTATTTCTTAATTTTGTGTCAATAACTTGTTGATTGTTAAGGGTGATAAAATGTTTTAAGATAATAGTACGAATTATGTGCCAATTTGCAAATCTGAGTTTATTCTTAAAAATGTGCCAATTTGCAAATTTGAGCTAATTCTCAGTTATGTGCCAATAAGTTATGGATTGTTAAGGTTAATAATATGTTTTTAAATGATAGCATAAATGATGTGCCAATTTGCAAAGTTAAGCTAATTTTTTAAAATGTTCCAATTTAAAAAATTGAACTGATTCTTAATTACGTGCCAAAAAGTTGTGGATTGTTAAGGGGAATGATATGTTTTAATAAAGTGGTATAAATTATGTGCCAATTTGCAAATCTGAGCTTATTCTTCAAAATGTGCCAATTTGCTAAATTGAGCTATTTCTTAATTTTGTGTCAATAAGTTGTGGATTGTCAAGAGTAATGATATATTTTAAAATAATAGTACGAATTATGTGTCAATTTGCAAATCTGAGCTTATTCTTAAAAATGTGCCAATTCGCAAAATTGAGCTAATTCTTAAAAATGTGCCAATTTGTAAATTTGAGCTAGTTCTTAAATATGTGCCAATAAGTTATGGATGTTAAAGTTAATATTATGTTTTTAAATGATAACATAAATGATTTGGCAATTAGCAAAATTAAGCTAATTTTTCAAAATGTGCCAATTTTCAAAATTGAACTGATTCTTAATTATGTGCCAATAAGTTGTGGATTGTTAAATGTAATGATATGTTTTAAGATAGTGGTATAAATTATGTGCCAATTTGCAAATCTGAGCTTATTTTTTAAAATGTGCCAATTTGCAAAATTGAGTTTATTCTTAAAAGTTTGTCAATTTGCAAAATTGAGCTATTTCTTAATTTTGTGTCAATAAGTTGTGGATTGTTAAGGGTAATTTTATGTTTTAAGATAATGTAACGAATTATGTGCCACTTTGAAAATCTGAGCTTATTCTTAAAAATGTGCCAATTTGCAAAATTAATCTAATTCTTAAAAATGTTCCAATTTGCAAATTTGAGCTACTTTTTAATTATGTGCCAATAAGTTATGGATTGTTAAGGTTAATAATATGTTTTTTAATGATAGCATAAATGATGTGCCAATTTGCAAAATTAAACTAATTTTTCAAAATGTGCCAATTTGCAAAATTGAACTGATTCTTAATTATGTGCCAATAGGTTGTGGACTGTTAAGGGTAATGATATGTTTTAAGATAGTGGTATAAATTTTGTGCCAATTTGCAAATCTGAGCGTATTCTTCAAAATATGCCAATTTGCAAAATTGAGCTAATTTTTCAAAATGTGCCAATTTGCAAAATTGAACTGATTCTTAATTATGTGCCAATAAGTTATGAATTGTTATGGGTAATGGTATGTTTTAAGATATTGGTATAAATTATGTGCCAATTTGCAAATTTGAGCTTATTCTTCAAAATGTGCCAATTTGCAAAATTGAGCTAGTTCTTAATCATGTGCCAATTTTCAAAATTGAGCTAGTTAATAATTATGTGCCTATAAATTGTGGATTGTTAAGGGTAATGATATGTTTTAAGATAATAGTACGAATTATGTGCCAATTTGCAAATCTGAGTTTATTCTCAAAAATGTGCCAATTTGCAAAATTGAGCTAGTTCTTAATTATGTGCCAATTTGCAAAATTGCGCTTATTCTTAATTTTGTGCCAATTTGCAAAATTGAGCTAATTCTTCGAAATGTGCCAATTTGCAAAATTGAACTGATTCTTAGTTATGTGCCAATAAGTTGTGGATTGTTAGGGGTAATGATATGTTTTAAGATAGTGGTATAAATTATGTGCCAATTTGCAAATCTGAGCTTATTCTTAAAAATGTGCTAATTTGTATATCTGAGCTTATTCTTAAAAATGTGCCAATTTGCAAAATTGTGCTAATTCTTTAAAATGTGCCAATTTGCAAAATTGAACTAATTCTTAATTATGTGCCAATAAGTTGTGAATTGTTAAAGGTAATGATATGTTTTAAGATAATAGTACGAATTATGTGCCAATTTGCAAATTTGAGCTAGTTCCTAATTATGTGCCAATAACTTATGGATTGTTAAGGTTAATAATATGTGTTTAAATGATAGCATAAATTAAAAGCTAATTTGCAAAATTAAACTGATTCTTAATTATGTGCCAATGAATTGTGTATTGTTAAGGGTAATGATATGTTTTAAGATAGTGGTATAAATTATGTGCCAATTTGTAAATCTGAGCTTATTCTTAAAAATGTGCCAATTTGCAAAATTGAGCTAATTCTTCAAAATGTCCCAATTTGCAAAATTGAACTTATTCTTAATTATGTGGCAATAAGTTGTGGATTCTTAAGGGTAATTATATGTTTTAAGATAATAGTACGAATTATGTGCCAATTTGCAAATTTGAGCTAATTCTCAGTTATGTGGCAATAAGTTATGGATTGTAAAGGATAAAGATATGTTTTAAGATAATGGTATAAATTATGTGCCAATTTGCAAAATTAAGCTAATTTTACGAAATGTGCCAATTTGCAAAATTGAACTGATTCTTAAATATATGCCAATAAGTTGTGGATTGTTAAGGGTAATGATATGTTTTAAAATAGTGGTATAAATTATGTGCCTATTTGCAAATCTGAGCTTATTCTTCAAAATGTGCCAATTTGCAAAATTGAGTTTATTCTTAAAAGTATGCCAATTTGCAAAATTGAGCTATTTCTTAATTTTGTGTCAATAACTTGTTGATTGTTAAGGGTAATGAAATGTTTTAAGATAATAGTACGAATTATGTGCCAATTTGTAAATCTGAGTTTATTCTTAAAAATGTGCCAATTTGCAAATTTGAGCTAATTCTCAGTTATGTGCCAATAAGTTATGGATTGTTAAGGTTAATAATATGTTTTTAAATGATAGCATAAATGATGTGCCAATTTGCAAAGTTAAGCTAATTTTTTAAAATGTGCCAATTTGAAAAATTGAACTGATTCTTAATTACGTGCCAAGAAGTTGTGGATTGTTAAGGGGAATGATATGTTTTAATATAGTGGTATAAATTATGTGCCAATTTGCAAATCTGAGCTTATTCTTCAAAATGTGCCAATTTGCTAAATTGAGTTATATCTTAATTTTGTGTCAATAAGTTGTGGATTGTTAAGAGTAATGATATATTTTAAGATAATAGTACCAATTATGTGCCAATTTGCAAATCTGAGCTTATTCTTAAAAATGTGCCAATTCGCAAAATTGAGCTAATTCTTAAAAATGTGCCAATTTGTAAATTTGAGCTAGTTCTTAAATATGTGCCAATAAGTTATGGATGTTAAAGTTAATAATATGTTTTTAAATGATAACATAAATGATTTGGCAATTTGCAAAATTGAGCTAATTTTTCAAAATGTGCCAATTTTTAAAATTGAACTGATTCTTAATTATGTGCCAATAAGTTGTAGATTGTTAAATGTAATGATATGTTTTAAGATAGTGGTATAAATTATGTGCCAATTTGCAAATCTGAGCTTATTTTTCAAAATGTGCCAATTTGCAAAATTGAGTTTATTCTTAAAAGTGTGTCAATTTGCAAAATTGAGCTATTTCTTAATTTTGTGTCAATAAGTTGTGGATTGTTAAGGGTAATTTTATGTTTTAAGATAATATAACGAATTATGTGCCACTTTGCAAATCTGAGCTTATTCTTAAAAATGTACCAATTTGCAAAATTGAGCTAATTCTTAAAAATGTTCCAATTTGCAAATTTGAGCTACTTTTTAATTATGTGCCAATAAGTTGTGGATTGTTAAGGTTAATAATATGTTTTTTAATGATAGCATAAATGATGTGCCAATTTGCAAAATTAAACTAATTTTTCAAAATGTGCCAATTTGCAAAATTGAACTGATTCTTAATTATGTGCCAATAGGTTGTGGACTGTTAAGGGTAATGATATGTTTTAAGATATTGCTATAAATTATGTGCCAATTTGCAAATCTGAGCGTATTCTTCAAAATATGCCAATTTGCAAAATTGAGCTAATTTTTCAAAATGTGCCAATTTGCAAAAATGAACTGATTCTTAATTATGTGCCAATAAGTTATGAATTGTTAAGGGTAATGATATGTTTTAAGATATTGCTATAAATTATGTGCCAATTTGCAAATTTGAGCTTATTCTTCAAAATGTGCCAATTTGCAAAATTGAGCTAGTTCTTAATCATGTGCCAATTTTCAAAATTGAGCTAGTTAATAATTATGTGCCTATAAATTGTGGATTGTTAAGGATAATGATATGTTTTAAGATAATGGTATAAATTATGTGCCAATTTGCAAAATTGAGCTAATTCTTAATTATGTGTTAATAAGTTATGGATTGTTAAGGTTAATAATATCTTTTTTAATGATAGCATAAATGATGTGCCAATTTGCAAAATTAAACTAATTTTTCAAAATGTGCCAATTTGCAAAATTGAACTGATTCTTAATTATGTGCCAATAGGTTGTGGACTGTTAAGGGTAATGATATGTTTTAAGATAGTGGTATAAATTTTGTGCCAATTTGCAAATCTGAGCGTATTCTTCAAAATATGCCAATTTGCAAAATTGAGCTAATTTTTCAAAATGTGCCAATTTGCAAAATTGAACTGATTCTTAATTATGTGCCAATAAATTATGAATTGTTAAGGGTAATGATATGTTTTAAGATATTGGTATAAATTATGTGCCAATTTGCAAATTTGAGCTTATTCTTCAAAATGTGTCAATTTGCAAAATTGAGCTAGTTCTTAATCATGTGCCAATTTTCAAAATTGAGCTAGTTAATAATTATGTGCCTATAAATTGTGGATTGTTAAGGATAATGATATGTTTTAAGATAATGGTATAAATTATGTGCCAATTTGCAAAATTGAGCTGTTTCTTAATTATGTGTTAATAAGTTATGGATTGTTAAGGTTAATAATATCTTTTTAAATGATAGCATAAATTATGTGCCAATTTGCAAAATTAAGCTAATTTTTCAAAATGTGCCAATTTGCAAAATTAAACTGATTCTTAATTATGTGCCAATAAGTTGTGTATTGTTAAGGGTCATGATAATGTTTTAAGATAGTTGTATAAATTATGTGCCAATTTGCAAATCTGAGCTTATTTCTTAAAATGTGCCAATTTGCAAACTTAGATTTATTGTTAAAAGTGTGCCAATTCGCAAAATTGAGATATTTCTTAATTTTGTGCCAATAAGTTGTGAATTGTTATGGGTAATGATATGTTTTAAGATAATAGTACGATTTATGTGCCAATTTGCAAATCTGAGCTTATTCTCCAAAATGTGCCAATTTGCAAAATTGAACTGATTCTTAATTATGTGCCAATAAGTTGTGGATTGTTAAATGTAATGATATGTTTTAAGATAGTGGTATAAATTATGTGCCAATTTGCAAATCTGAGCTTATTTTTCAAAATGTGCCAATTTGCAAAATTGAGTTTATTCTTAAAAGTGTGTCAATTTGCAAAATTGAGCTATTTCTTAATTTTGTGTCAATAAGTTGTGGATTGTTAAGGGTAATTTTATGTTTTAAGATAATATAACGAATTATGTGCCACTTTGCAAATCTGAGCTTATTCTTAAAAATGTACCAATTTGCAAAATAGAGCTAATTCTTAAAAATGTTCCAATTTGCAAATTTGAGCTACTTTTTAATTATGTTCCAATAAGTTATGGATTGTTAAGGTTAATAATATGTTTTTTAATGATAGCATAAATGATGTGCCAATTTGCAAAATTAAACTAATTTTTCAAAATGGGCCAATTTGCAAAATTGAACTGATTCTTAATTATGTGCTAATAGGTTGTGGACTGTTAAGGGTAATGATATGTTTTAAGATAGTGGTATAAATTTTGTGCCAATTTGCAAATCTGAACGTATTCTTCAAAATATGCCAATTTGCAAATTTGAGCTAATTTTTCAAAATGCGCCAATTTGCAAAATTGAACTGATTCTTAATTATGTGCCAATAAGTTATGAAATGTTAAGGGTAATGATATGTTTTAAGATATTGGTATAAATTATGTGCCAATTTGCAAATTTGAGCTTATTCTTCAAAATGTGTCAATTTGCAAAATTGAGCTAGTTCTTAATCATGTGCCAATTTGCAAAATTGAGCTAGTTAATAATTATGTGCCTATAAATTGTGGATTGTTAAGGATAATGATATGTTTTAAGATAATGGTATAAATTATGTGCCAATTTGCAAAATTGAGCTGTTTCTTAATTATGTGTTAATAAGTTATGGATTGTTAAGGTTAATAATATCTTTTGAAATAATAGCATAAATTATGTGCCAATTTGCAAAATTAAGCTAATTTTTCAAAATGTGCCAATTTGCAAAATTAAACTGATTCTTAATTATGTGCCAATAAGTTGTGTATTGTTAAGGGTCATGATAATGTTTTAAGATAGTTGTATAAATTATGTGCCAATTTGCAAATCTGAGCTTATTTCTTAAAATGTGCCAATTTGCAAACTTAGATTTATTCGTAAAAGTGTGCCAATTCGCAAAATTGAGATATTTCTTAATTTTGTGCCAATAAGTTGTGAATTGTTATGGGTAATGATATGTTTTAAGATAATAGTACGATTTATGTGCCAATTTGCAAATCTGAGCTTATTCTCCAAAATGTGCCAATTTGCAAAATTGAGCTAGTTCTTAATTATGTGCCAATTTGCAAAATTGAGCTAATTCTTAATTTTGTGCCAATTTGCAAAATTGAGCTAATTCTTCAAAATGTGCCAATTTGCAAAATTTAACTGATTCTTAGTTATGTGCCAATAAGTTGTGGATTGTTAGGGGTAATGATATGTTTTAAGATAGTGGTATAAATTATGTGCCAAATTGCAAATCTGAGCTTATTCTCAAAAATGTGCCAATTTGTAAATCTGAGCTTATTCTTCAAAATGCGCCAATTTGCAAAATTGAGCTAGTTCTTAATTATGTGCCAATTTGCAAAATTGAACTGATTCTTAATTATGTGCCAATAAGTTGTGGATTGTTAAAAATGATTAACGATTTTTTAATTAAGAAATAAATGTATTTGAACTTTTTATTCTATAAAATGATCTTTGACAGACGGGAACGAACGTCATTGAAATTTTAAAAGTTCTAACCAACAAATACTGAATGGAATATTACAAAACATCAGAGGTCTGAATGGAAAAATATGCATAGAATCAAATACAAATATTAAACATTGCTGAAAGCAATAATATATCGTAAAATCTAATGTGGATTTTGTTTTATATATGTATACCTTTATATTTTCATTATTTACGATTGTGGGTATATTTTATATTTAAAAAAATATTTTATATTCAAATCTGCGAAAATGCGCAACGATTACTGTTTTTTATAATAAAATTCATATGCGTATTCTTTTTCGTTTTTTGTCCAGAAATTTATGTATGCTTTTCCGGGTTTAAACTATGGTTCAAAATTAGTTTTTTGTTCATTATTTAATATTTAAATTGTTAATTGTTTACTTTGTTGTTTGTGATTTTGTATTGCATGATTTGTTTCATTTTTATTTTTAATCTATATTGAAAGTCACTAATAGAGTAAATTTTATTTTTTAACAAGTTAGTTTAATACATACAACTGCACTTTTTAAAAAATACTATTGGTCCATATAGTTAATTGTTATTTTTGCCATTATCTTTGAAATTATATTTTAATTCCTAATGTTTCTAAACGTGATGGTAATGTTGCTTGTTGTTTTAATAAGCCAATTTTTTATTCCTGTGAATAACTATAACTTCTTATTTATAATTTCCAATATAAAAAATAAATTAGCTAATCTCGTTGTTAAACAGAAACTCAATAAAACAGTAACTGGCTAGTAAATCTAGTGTAACTCGGTTGGCAAACAATAATGCGTCATAAATATGTTTTATCAAGATTACCCATGTAATTATAATGCAATTGCACACGTATATAAATATTCGTAAAAGTTGTAACGAATCCGCCATGTTATTGTTTACGCCAAGGTCTTATCTATTCTGCAGATCACGTGTTTACACCTATTGCCGATCTGTTACTCCTTATCTCTATCACGTGGCTTAATCACGTGATGTATTAGTTTAACTGTTTCGGATGTATTTGTATTTAGTATTCGTGGTACAAGCTTCTTAACGGTTGTATGTGTATCTTTCCGCAATAATAAACTATAAATTATAATACGGCTTTTCTTACAAAAGACAATCAGACTCGATTGTTACATTGGAGGTCCTGCCGAGATCCTGGTTCTTTGAAGTCGTAAAGAATTTTAAAGAAATATTGCTGCAAGAAATTACAATCGTGTGTTTCACACTTGTCGAATATAAAAATAGAAAATATTTATTTAAAATGGACCAATTTCTAACAACATCAATATCTATAGAAATTAAGCGCGTAGTTGAACGCGAGCTCTGGGAAATTAAACGGGAACTAGCGTCCCTGAAAAATAAATTGGATTCAAAGATGTTGTACCAATCAACAGAGCTATCAACATCTAATCAAGAGCTAGAAAAATATACCAGCGAAACCGAAGTCGAAGATTATTTAATGAAATTTGACCTTATGTCAAAGGCCAATGGTTGGGATTCACGGGAAAGCGGCTATAGACTAGCGCTAAGTTTATATGGTAAGGCTGCCAGTATCGTCACCAACTTATCTGGAAGTGACCGTACATCAGTAGCAGTTTTAAAAGATAAAACTGCGTAAACGTTTTTCTTCCCCGAAGTTAAATTTATTGAACGAGCTACATAGCCGAAAAAGAAGAATGAACGAATCCTTAGATTCACTTTCAACCGACATTGCCAACATGGTTAGGCAATGTCCGATTTATACCAATTCAAGCACAAAAGAACTAGAAAAATTAAAGATGAATTGTTTCATGAATGCCATAAAACACGATGAAGAATTGCACTCCGCAATTTATCACCATTTACCATCTACAATCGAAAGTGCCCTGGAAACTGGACAACTTTACGAACAGCTGTATCGAGTGGATTTAAGCCTTAACTCAATGTCGTGTACCAGCACTAAAGACTACATTACAAAATCAAGCCGTTCTAATTTACCATGTGCGTTTGATCCTATTTCCAGTCCGACAAAACCTTTTTCTTGTACAGAAATAAACACAATTCAACAACCAAAGGCGATTACTACCAAAAAGAAACTAGTTCAGGATAATGAAACTTTTTATATGCCTATTCGTTCAATATCAAAATCAAATGACGATAATACTATTGAAAAGGAAATTGCCCAGGCCCAATTAGAAGACCCTGATATAATAAATGTAAAACTTTATCTTCGTTCTAAGCCAACTCATAATATAATTTCCACAAAGTTTGATGGCCAGCTATCTTCATTCGTGATCAAAGATGATGTTCTATTTGGAAAATGGAAGTCGGCATCGGGGTCAAAATTCCATTTACAAATGGTTGTTCCAGCATCGCTGCAGGCAGGGATTTTAAAGAAGGCGAATGAAGGCCATAAGGGGGTTATGTCGACGCTGAAGAGATTACGACGACGTTTTTATTGGACATCATTAAAAGCTGATGTGATTAAATACAAAAGGCAGTGTGCGGGGTGCAAGGAAAGAAAAAGAGATAAAAATGGAGAATCGCGAAGTTTTGTTCCCGGAGAGACGGTCTAGCTTCGTAACAAAAGTTCGGGTGGAAATTTACAAAAAGACATTTGCGCAGCTTTTGTAATTACGCAAAAGCTCAATGACAATACCTATCGCATAAAAAAAACAAAATGTTCAAACAAACCTATAGTCGTTAGCAGAGCAAGGCTTCATAAACTCTGTTAGTTACATGGTGAATTCGTTTCTTATTTTTGTTGTATATTTCCTGCTTTCATCGGGAAGGGAGGAATGTAACGAATCCGCCATCTTATTGTTCACGCCAAGGTCTTATCTATTCTGCAGATCACGTGTTTACACCTATTGCCGATCTGTTACTCCTTATCTCTATCACGTGGCTTAATCACGTGATGTATTAGTTTAACTGTTTCGGATGTATTTGTATTTAGTATTCGTGGTACAAGCTTGTGAACGGTTGTATGTGTATCTTTCCGCAATAATAAATTATAATACGGCTTTTCTTACAAAAGACAATCAGACTCGATTGTTACAAAGTGATGACATTACTCAACTGGAATTTGAACATTTTAAAGGTTTTCTTTAAAAGATGTTAGAAAACACATTTGATTAAAATCAAAGTAAGAAACACATTTGATTAAAATCTTAAATAATAAAATGACATGCTTGATTATTATACAAATAAACAACCCAACAAACATAATATGTTTCAAGGTTACTTATAAACGCAATAACAAATGCATTTTTATATCGAGGTAAATGTGGTTATTACTACATATTACTAAAAAAATATGAGGGATATATATGTATATATATATATAAACGTATTGTAGTAAAAATACTACGTTTTACCTATACTACATTTTTTTATTCGTATTTGAAGTTTCTGCCACCAATAAACACTGTAATAACAAAATATTTGAGAAAAATTATACGATTTAAATGTTTAATTTTGTTTTTTGCGTTTTTATAAATATCTATAAATAGAAAATCTTTTAATAAAAAGGCTTTTAGTTTGTTGCAAAATCACGTCGTCGATATTGTAGCGAACTTTGTGCGCTTTTTGACGCTAACACTTCCTCGGGGGCTCTAACTTACCTTGTGGCTCTGATTTACCTTATCTATGAGCCACTTTTCTTATCGTTTTTGTAAAGTGTTGGTACTTTTAGTGTATGCTTTTGATCTGATAGTTTAGTATAATCTTTTAGTTAAATTTGGAATAGGGATATTATATTATATTGCGTTATTGTATATATGTATTGTGTTTAACCTTGATTCTATTTGAATAAGGACAATTAAGTTAATACAACTGTGATTACATAATAAAATTGAGTGATTTTATAACAAAACCCGTTACAATGGAGGTCCTGCCGAGATCTCAAGAAAATGTGTTGGACGATTCGGAAATTTCTTTTAAATTGCACGAAGAAATAGAAAATTTGCTTCAGGAAAAGACTAATGAAATACACAAAAAAATAATAGAAGAAGTTAATGTACAATTAAAAAAACAAATGGGAGAATTTCATGCTAAAATGCATAATAGAGTTGAAGAGGTGGTATCTGATTTAATAACGAGATACAAAAACATACAAACAAAGGTTAAAGTCTTCATTAAAGAAAACAACGAAGCAATGAAGCAGTTACAAGAAGTTATACTTCAACAAACAGAAAAAGATCAAGACCTGCAAGGTATTTTAAATGAGGCAACAATTGACGCAGAAGAAACAGCCAACAATATGTTGCAAAGCGCCAAGGTAGAGATTACAGAAGCACTAAGTTTAAAAGAAACGTTGTCGCTGCCTGTTAGCAAATTGGCGGAAGGTTGTTCGCCACGTTTTGACACTGTGACAGTAGACTCATTTGATGGGCAGTCGTCGTGGGAGGATTTCATCGATAGGTTTGAATTAGCGGCTGAATTTAACCGTTGGTCAGAAAGTTCAAAAGGTGTTAGATTGGCCCTACATCTAAGAAGTTCAGCGTCGAGTGTTGTAACCAGCCTACGCCCCGAAGAAAGAAAAAACTTCTCAATTGTTCGTGCGAAGTTAGACCAAAAGTTTGGGAAAAAGCTTATTGACCCGGTATCTCTGTTGCATACAAGAGTTCGTGGAAAAAATGAAAAATTAGTGGATTTAGCGGAAGAACTCAATAACATTGTAAAACAATGCCCCATTTACGACTGCGTAGACAAAGAGCAGCTAGACTTGTTAAAAGCAAATTGCTTCACCAATGCCCTTAAAAGCAATTGGGAACTATATTCGACAATAAAAATGTATAGTCCCATTTCAATGGACGAAGCTTTAAAAGTAGCTTTACGACTGGAAATTGAAGGAACGACCAGATACAATAAAGAGCGACCGATTCGAGCAATAAATTCTGAGCAGGAAGATGACGTAAGCCTTACTCGCGAAATAATGTCTATGCGCCAAGCCATTAACGAATTAACGGACACCTTATGCAAAAGGCCAAGTAACGTTTATGAACGACCCCAAAGTGGAAGACGAGCGCGAAATGGCAGCTTTGGCTGACAGGGAAACGGCCAGTAGTCGAGTTTAAGGGATGGCACTCGACTTTAAATAAGAACATCCCAACTGTTAATATTAGTGCGACAACTAACAGTCGCCAAAATGGACTTTATTGTAATATTTTTATTAATAATTGTAAATTTTTTACGCTCGTGGATACCGGCGCTGACGCCACGGTATTAAGCTTTAAAGCCTTTAAAGCAGCCAAACTGTCGCTTGAGCCTTCACACTTCGTTTTAAATGAAATAGGCAATGAAAAATTACCAGTGCAAGGAAGTTGTACTATCAAGTGTAGATTCAATGCCATATATTATGACCACAACGTTTTAGTGTCGGATATATTAGAAGAAGGAATCATTGGACTGGACTTTTTACAAAAATATCGCTTCAACATTAACCTTACATCGACCTTTCTTCAAAATAACCTTGAAAAAGTAAAACTTCAAGTGGTAACAAGAAACAAGCCATACCCAAAAGTAATCGAAATAGAAAACGAAGTCGTGTTTACCGATGACGACGATACCCAAAACATGATAAAAAAAAGCCGTAAAATTTGTAGATTCGGATCAATGTAAAAAAGTAAAACACTTAATTGAAAGTTTTGTAAGGCATGCTAAAGGAAAACTTCCTACCAATTCTACCTTTCACCGTATTAATACCGGTAACACAGCAGCAATAAAACAAAGGCCGCGAAGGTTGCCGCAATCCAAGCAAGTAGAAGCTGACAAGCTTGTAAAAAAATGCTAGAAGACGGAATAATTTCTCCGTCTTTTAGTCCTTGGTGCTCACCAGTGGTATAAAAAAGATGGCACAACTCGGTTCTGTGTGGATTACCGCCAGTTAAACAATATAACTAAAAAGGATTCCTATCCCTTGCCAAGAATAGATTCTATATTAGATTCAGTCAGTGGGTCAAAATGGTTTGCCACGCTTGACTTGAAGTGCGGTTATTGGCAGGTGCTGGTTGACCCAGTTGACAAAGAAAAAACAGCCTTCTCAACTGGAAATGGATTATATCATTTTAACGTAATGTCATTTGGACTTTGTGGTAGTCCAAGTACGTTTGAGAGATTGATGGAACAAGTGTTGCAAGGTATACCATCCTCTGTTTGTCTCGTATACTTGGATGATATATTAATTCACGCTAAAACGTTTAACCAACTCTATGAAAACCTGGAAGTAGTTTTTAAACGTCTAATGAACGCTAACCTCATGCTAAATTCAGCAAAGTGTAACTTATTTTGCAATAAAGTAGAATACCTGGAACACGTCATTTCGGCCAATGGAATATCAACATCACCAGAAAAAGTAAAAGCTGTTAAGGAATGGCCACAACCTACCAGTCTTAAGCAATTGCAGAGCTTTCTGGGATTAGCATCCTACTATAGAAAATTTATACAAAATTTTGCGGAGTTAGCTCAACCGTTGTATGGTCTTTTGGAAAAAGATAAAAAGTTTGTTTGGACGCGGGATTGCACAAATTCTTTCAAAAACTTAAAGCTTGGACTTATCACAGCACCAGTTTTAAGCTTTGCAACCCCTAACGGTCAGTTTATAATTGACGCTGACGCTAGTGACAGCGCCATAGGAGCTGTGTTGAGCCAACGCAACGAAACCGGTAACGAGTGTGTTATTGAATATTATGCAAAAGCCTTTTCAAGACAAGAAAGAAACTACTGCACAACCCGGAAAGAGCTTTTGGCAATTGTTAGGGCCGTAGAACATTTTCATTTTTATATTTACGGTCGAACAGTGCACATAAGGAGTGACCATGGTTCCCTAAAATGGCTTTTGAATTTTAAAAATCCAGATGGTCAAATGGCTCGCTGGCTTGAAAGGCTGGAGCAATACGACATTAAAATCTTTCATCGTCCTGGTATGCAACATAATAATGCAGATGCATTGTCGCGCAGACCGTGCATAGCTGATAACTGCAACTACAGTAATCGAGCAGAAAGTAAATTTTTACCAATTGATACTTGTGTTTATTCGTGTATCTCAAACACCGTTTCCGACACTGATCTGCGTGAGGCTCAGATAGGCGACCCTGACATAAAATGTATTCTGCTGTGGAAGGAAGCCAGCGATGTTCGACCCGACTGGTGCCAAGTGTCACCCTTAAGCCAAACAGCTAAATCATATTACCATCAATGGGCTTCGCTTGTCGTAAAAAACAGTATATTGTATCGGGCATGGGGAAACTCCAGTGGTACAGAAACAACAATGCAGCTAATTGTGCCCAAGTGCCACCAACAACTAATTTTGGGTTTAATGCACGAAAATGCAAGCTCCGGACATTTTGGTATCAAAAAAACAAAAGAACGATTGCGGAGAAAATTTCATTGGAATAATAGCCAGACGGATGTTGCAGCTCATTGCAAAACCTGTTACAAGTGTGATTCAAGAAAAGGACCTTTAAATAAACAAAAAGAGCCAATGAAATTACACCAGGTGGGCTATTCATTAGAAAGAGTAGCCATTGACGTATTGGGGCCATTACCGACATCTTATTTGGGTAATCGATACATTCTTGTGGTAATGGATTATTTCACAAAGTGGCCAGAAGCATACCCGATGCCGAACCAAGAAACTGCTACGGTGGCTAAACTACTTATAGAGCAATTCTTTCTACGGTTCGGTGTGCCTTGCGAAATTATAAGCGATCAAGGTTCCAACTTCGAGTACCACCTGTTTAAAGAAATGATGAAAGCTTTTGACATTGTAAAGACCAGAACTACACCATATTGGCCGCAAGCAGACGGAATGGTCGAACGATTTAATCGAACTTTGGAGGCTCAGTTAGCAATGTCCGTAGAAAAAGGCCAACGCGATTGGGATCAACAATTGCCATATATATTAATGGCATATCGAACAGCAGTACATGAAAGTACAGAGCATACCCCCGCCAAACTAATGTTTGGCAGGGAAATAAATTTACCTACAGACTTTATATTCGGTCGACCGGAAATCACTAAATATTCAGCGTGGGAATTTGCCAAGAAAGCTCAAATCAACATTGATGAAGCTCACGAATTTGCTTGAACAAAACTACATTTATCCGGCCAAAAAATGAAGAAGTATTACGATCGTTCAACTGCGACAAAGTTACTAAACGAACAGGAACCTGTATGGCTGCATTGCCCCCAAAGAAAAAAGGGTCTATCCCCAAAACTGTCGTCGCCGTGGCAAGGTCCATTTAAGATAATTAAGCGTATTAACGACGTGGTGTACCGGATCAGACGTTCACCAAAACATCAATCAAAAGTCGTGAATCGAAACCGGTTATGGCGTTATAGTTTAAAGTTGCCAACCAACTGGTATCGAAACAATAATGGTCAAAGCAATACACCGGTACAAACTATTATTCCACAAATTGAAAACACACACATCCTATCTGATGGTATTAAATTACCAACCTCGCGCAGAGGCCGCAACATTAATATACCACATCGTTATCGTTAAAAACCTACCGTACTTACCTTTATAAATATATATTTAATATTGTTATCGTATTTACTTCATTGTTATTATTATCGTTGTATATATCATTATTTCTCTTCGTTAAATGGTTGTTGTTTCGTCTTTATAAAGTTCGCATTTTGATTATCGTTTTATTATTTGTATTATGTGGTGCGTGTTAATGTTTATGTAGTTTTAATGTATATCGCTTATGTATTGTATTGATTATCTTCTTATTTAAATATTGGGAAGGGAGGAATGTAGCGAACTTTGTGCGCTTTTTGACGCTAACACTTTCTCGGGGGCTCTAACTTACCTTGTGGCTCTGATTTACCTTATCTATGAGCCACTTTTCTTATCGTTTTTGTAAAGTGTTGGTACTTTTAGTGTATGCTTTTGATCTGATAGTTTAGTATAATCTTTTAGTTAAATTTGGAATAGGGATATTATATTATATTGCGTTATTGTATATATGTATTGTGTTTAACCTTGATTCTATTTGAATAAGGACAATTAAGTTAATACAACTGTGATTACATAATAAAGTTGAGTGATTTTATAACAAAACCCGTTACAATATTATTAATAAAAGCACCTTTTTTTAGTAGACTAAAAATAAAAAAATCAAGAAAGTTGTAATTTGCTGTGATAATTTAATTTTGGCGCAAGTTTTTTTTTTAATTTGCAAACGTCACGATTTTTTAAAGTCTTTGTGATTTAATCATGGCATAAACAAATTTATTTTTATTTTATTTTTAAAAACACTTTTACTTTGATACACATTTATTTATAATCGAATTAGATAAAACAAATAAAAAATAAATAAAAAAGTGTGACACTGGCAAGAAAGTGTAGTGGTTTAAATAATTCTATAACTTGAGGTCTTAAGTTCGTTTTCAACTGTTTTCATGCTGTAACATCATTAGGAAAGCGCTGTATGCGGTATAAACTCCTGCTGCCAACACTCAACCCCAGCTTATTATTGGGCGATTATAATCTATGATATCCCATATTCCAAAGTCCTGCTGCCAACACTCAACCCCAGCTTATTATTGGGCGATTATAATCTATGATATCCCATATTCCAAAGTCAATTTGAGATTAGGTCTGGGTAACAAATGTTACTTCATGTATAAATCTTAAAGCTTACCTTCTTACATCAATGATAAATAAACGTAAAATAAGAAAAATTATTTGGCACATTTTCGAAATTGAAAAATTATTTGGCAACAATAGCACATTTATCATTTGGCACATATATTGTGCCAATTTTGGCACAAATTTTGTGCTATTTTATTTGGCACATTATTTGTGCTATTTTTTGGCACATGTGCCAATTAAACCCGCAAGCCCAATAGGGGTTGTGAGATTTTTTGCCACATGTGGTAAAAAAATGTGGCAAAAAATGTGGCAAAAAAATGTGGTAAAGAAATGTGGTAAAAAAAATGTGGTAAAAAAATGTGGCAAAAATTTATTTTTGTTAAATGTGGCATTATGATTTCGGAAAAAATGTGGTAAAAAAATGTGGCAAAAATACTTTTAGAAATGTGGAAAAATAATGCAGGTAAAAATAGAAAAATTTTAAATAACTGTTGCTTGGTAATCTATTCGTATTGATTGTTTAATGTTGTAATTGTATTTTTTTGCCTATACGGTGGGTGTTGAATTAAAAGAAGTAATTTGCATATTTTTGTTATTACGATCACATATATAAGTCGATTTGAAATTGTTATGATATAGTCGCAACTTATATATGCTATCGATAATTTACTCACGCACCACAAAGTGGTTTAAAAAAGTGTTGTATAGCGGTTATGTAACAGGAGTATAAGCCAAAAGGTTTAGGGTTTAGGTCGCATGAATGCCACATTATTCATCCTGGGGCCCAGAGTTCACGGCTAGCTTAAAAACGCGTCCCTACGACACACCCATGTAGCTTATTTTATACCCAAGAATTTTCGATTTTGTTTTCGTCTATTTAACTAAATTAAGCACAGACGTTAGTTTAAAGTGACGAAAGCATCATAAGGTTTTAATTTGTTGTATTAAGCGAAAAAAAGGTCGTTATTTGAAACAATATACAAGGAAAATTAACAATCATAATATCAAATTTTTTAGTAAACAGTTTCCAAATAAATGGAATTAATCATTTTCCTCTTCTACTTTATAAATATAAAACATGTAAAAAAATACAATTTAAAGTCAAGTTTCAATGTTCCGTTTTTTTTTTTAAAATCGTCTTTAGTATCTTTTTTTTGATGCCTTTTCAATGTTGTTTTATAGAAAAATGCCATTCCACACGGTAGTGGGGCTGTTCGATTTAAATATCATTCACACAGCTACAGTTGATTGTGTTTTTTAACAGCCTATAGATATAAAAAAATAAATTTTTATGTAGTTAAAAATAAAACTAGATTTATTTGATAAATAAAAGATGGTTAAAATCATTTGATCATTTTTAAAATTAATCTTTAATAATAAACAAAGTTTTAACTCAGTTTGAAATTGTTGATATCAGAATATACATTACACTAAATTTTGAAAGCCTAATATAAAACTTTAATTTTTAATAAACAAACAAGCATTTAAATATATTAAACAAAAAAAATTAAAATTTTAATCCATTTTTGAGTTAATAATAATATGGAATATAACTGACCAAAACTCAAGAAATTAATAATAATCTTTAAATTTTTTAAAAAACAAATACCTATTAATAAGTAATCAATAAATTTAGAGAATGGGTAGCCTAAAACGCAATATGATATTGTACAATATACTGAAGTTTTAGACTTATAAACTCTAAGGAGCAAAAGTTATCTTTATTCAAAATTGGGACAAGACAGAAAAGAATAAAAATAATAAGTATATTGACATAACAATATGTTTTGAAATCTAAGATTTCGACCATGATAATCTTAAAACGCATATAATTCTGTAATAGCATTGAATTGAACTTTACCTGTTCGGCTTGATGTAAAGTTATGTTTTTTATTTGAGAAAGACCAAAAAATGTGGCTTCTGCTAGCAAAACATCGAAAACCAATGCTACTCCCTTGTTTTCAAATCCATCTCTGTAATAAAATAGGATATAAAAATAACATTTTTTTTGCATACTAGAAATTCTAAAGCATAAAAAAAATATAAAATTTACCCAACAAAAGTAAAAGCAATTTTTGTTAAGTAATGCACAATTCTTTCTGTGTCATCACCAAACACAGAAATATCCAATTCATGAATTCGTTTATCAGGAGCTGCATACTTTCGATCCCCGAATCTTTTTTCGAAATTTATCATTCTGTACAAAATTAATTATTAAAATACATTGTATATAATTGTTTAATAAGAATTTATATACCTTAAAAAAATATTAAATCAACCAATATTACCGATTTGATTTAACTTTTTTGTTCATGACATTATTGATGTGCACATCACAGTTTCCCATTAAAATATGGGACTTTATAGCTTTTTGATCAATTAAACCAATTTGATTGAAAATATTTTGCTTTTTTTTTTGTCGATCATCTTTACACTCCGGACAAAAATAACGTTTTGGAAGTTTTCGTGTGGACTGAATTTTTAAACATTGTAAATGATACCAATCACGACATTCACCCTCACAGAAGATCATTTTTTCATTTTTTTTAGGTTTTAGACAGTTTTTTCCTGCATGACACAGACTAAAGTTTGACGTAAATAAAATAGATACAGCATTTATTAAAATATGGATGTCTGTAGGTTAGATTATCTTTGGTATCACTGGTGCACACCCCATTATATTTTTTTTCTTTAAATAAGAATGATGATATTTTTGTAGCCAACCAGTTTCGTATAGCAACTGAATTTTCATGTTTGTATGGTAAATATTTTCCAGCACAAATATAAAACGCATTTAATAGCATTATAATACCGCAATCATAGGAGTTTCTTTGCAAAGTCGTATCCTCAGGCGCAATAATATACCACTTCGATATATCATCTTCATTACAAGTATTTTTTTTTATTTCATAATTAATGTACTCCAGTATTGGTGTAAGTACAGGTATCGAATAAGTGTGAGTTGAATCAAGATAAATTATTAAATGCTTCGATAAAAGCACAATGAGTAAACCCCAATGAAAGTTATTTCCAATATTAACAGGAAAAATCCAAATATCATTTTGGATAGGAGATTTTTTTTTTAACCATTTGCTGTAACCTGGATTAAGTTGTTTTTTAACCAACTTTAACCAGACAACAAAATGACAAGGAAAAGCCAGAACTTTTACAGATGCATTTACCAGATGTTCATGTTGAGTGCATATCTCAAGAAATGCATCTATGATGCCATCATTGACCTTGTTACCGATTTTTAAGCACTCGAAATCACATTTAGGCACTACAAAAGAACCACTGTCAGTTAAGATATCATGTCCAAGTGTTGGGAAATTACATTTAGGAGGCCAATTTTCAGTTACAGAAAGGGCAATACCCTTGGATAATTTAACGTTTTCAATTTCACTTGATGTTTTTTTTTCATTATCTTTTTCAATATCCTTCTTTTTTAGTATACATATTGATAATGAAGGAACATCATGTTTTTCAATATCTTCACATATTGGTAGTAAAACAGCAACATCTTTTTTAATATCTTTACATTTACGTAGTAAAAGGAGATCATCTTTAGTAGTATCCTTACATATTTGCAGTTGAAGAGCATCATCTTTTTCAATATCTTTACACTTAGGTAGTAAAGGGGCATCATCTTTATCAGTATCCTTACATATAATCAGTTGAAGAGCATCATCTTTTTCAATATCTTTACACTTAGGTAGTAAAGGGGCATCATCTTTATCAGTATCCTTACGTATAATCAGTTGAAGAGCATCATCTTTTTCAATATCTTTACACTTAGGTAGTAAAGGGGCATCATTTTCATCAGTATCCTTACATATAATCAGTTGAAGAGCATCATCTTTTTCAATATTTTTACACTTAGGTAGTAAAAGGGCATCATTTTCATCAGTATGCTTACACATTGGCAGTGAAAGAGCATCATCTTTTTCAATATCTTTACACTTAGGTAGTAAAAGGGCATCATTTTCATCAGTATGCTTACATATTGACAGTGACAGAGGACCATCTTTATTTAAATTCTGACATATTGCATCTAAGCAAAAAGAAGACTCCTTTGAAACACTTAAAGCAATTGAGTAACCTTAAAAGACAAAAAAAAAATTTTATTAATATTTCTTCAAACTGTAGTATAATTAAAGAACTTTTTGTATATTTATAGAAATATTTTTAAGTATATATAAAAGTTAATTATGGCAAAGCAAAAAAGTGTTCTGCATTAAATCATTTTTAAATGTATATAAATGAACAAATAAAAAACTACATACATATGCTACTTGCTAGCCTTAATTTTTTTACTAGTTTTTTGTTTTATTAAAATACCTCTAAAATTTTGTTCAATTCTTTTAAGGCTTTTTTGGTTTTTTGTATTACACTCAAGTTGAAGACCAAGGCGGGTCATAAACAAAAAATTAACAACACTCATTGATGTAAATGAGGGTCTGCAACAAAAACATCCATTAAATATGTTGATATTTCAAATTTTAATGATTATTTTAACATTTAAAGTTCACTAACTTTCAAATATATAAAATTATCACTTAATACTGCAAGTTTTTAATAAAAATATTGTCACACCTATCCTTTTTCATACTGGCATTACACTGCTCAGCTATGCTAGAGTTCACTAATAAATTTTTACAAAACGATAGGTCCCTAAATGTTTTTTCTGGTCCCCTTTTTTTTGTTCTATTATGAAATTTGTCAGAAAGACTATAAAAATTGTTTTTCAAATCAGCTTCCACTGGCATCAAAAGGTCCTGATCTAATTTTTTTAAATTTTCTTCACTCCACTCAAATAACATTCCCATATTAGGGGAAAATAGTCCACGATGTCGATTTTCTCCATGGTGTGCTATCTGTTAGTCACACAAAACAATTTTCTATTTAATGCTAAGCATCTAAAATAAGTTTATAACACTTTTTTATGTAGCTACTGTTCTCATAAATACAAAATTAAATTTTTGTCTATAACAGTTATTTTTTTTATATAACCTGTCTCGAAATGTCAGACACAACAACATTAGGTTGCGTTTTAAAAGAAAGTAGGCCGTCAATATAATCTCTGGCACTTTCTTGTCTCAAGATATATTTAAAATAAACAGCAACTCCATGTGTGCATCTAAAGTGTACTACACCTCCTAATAAAACAATTAAAATTTAAAAAATATTTTTTACCGATTATAATCAAGTTTGTGATTTAAAACAGCATACCTCCACACTTCTTAACACTACGAAACATTTTAGGAAAAACATCCTTAAACAAAACTAACTCATTCAGTTTTATAATCATGTCATCTGTGCTTCCCGAGCTTGCTATGCCAGCAGCCGTGCACAACTCCCTTAATTTGTGCGAAGCACTCTAAAAATTAATTTAATTTATAAAAATTTTATTAAAAACAGAATGTTTTTACTTGTTATGTGATATGAAACAGTGTTGAACAAAGATATATATACTTATAAAAAAAATGAGAACTAACAGAACTTATTAAAATTATTATTCCTAAATGCTTTTGCCAAACAATAAAGTCCTAAATGCTTTTGCCAAACAATTAGACTTGAAATCAACTTGGCTCATCTCTACTAAAAAATGTCACAAATTACAGATCAATTTGCCCTACTTGCTAGAGTAACCTTTTGCTGTTACAATAACTTCTGGACTGTTTACCTACCAGGCCAAGGTTTGCAAGACTAACAGTTAATAGTAAAACAGCAAAAAAATAATAAGCTTTTTAAGTAGAAGATATTTCTAATATTTTTTTAGCATAAACAGCAAATTAGCCCTTGATTTGCAGTACAAAATTGATACAAGGTCAGTCCAATTTTGTGAATTTATCAGTAACTCAGTATATATCTAATTTTACCTCATCCGTACTATGTAATGCTTCCAAAATTTCTTCATGAGAAACTGAAACATTTGTTAATTTTCTTTTATTGGAAACTTGAGATTGCACAACTGAAATTTTTCTATGTTCTGTATTAAAAAGAACATTCCCAGCCCTAGTCAAGGATCCCATCCAGGGTGCAATGGTATTGTATTTAATTTTTACCTTCCAAGGGTTTTGATTTGAATCTTAAAATAATAACATTTAAATAAATGCCAACAAACACAACTAATTATAAATAAAATAATTGTAATTTAAATTTGATTTTTAACATTTTATCCTACTAAAAAATCCCCGGCCAATAATTTCCTTGGAATAGTTTTGCCACATCACTTCAATATCAACCTTATCTAACTCTTTTTGGTCCAACTTCAGACAATCAACTGCGTATTATAAAAAACGCATTTTTTTAAAGTGCTATATTACAGAGTTTTGAAATTTTGTAAGTAATGTTTATAGCACTTTAGTATGGTTGACAATAAATCACAAAATGGCTTTAGAACTTTTAAAAAATGTCTGTAGTACTAACAATTTAATTTTCAAAAACACTGGAAAATGATTAACATAAAAAACCAGGTTACCATATTTTTTCGTGTGACATAATAGCGTAGTTAGGGTATACAAGCTAGTTCTTTCTAAGTCATTACAAACAAGGCTTGCTTTTTCTTTTTTTTTAATTAATTTTGATTTTTTTTGTATTTATATATATATATAACTTAAAAATTAGGTAAAATCATTTAAAGTTAAAACCATTTTTGTGTTTAGTGACACCAACTTTATCAATTCTTGGGTAAAAAAATATTGCTAATATATGTTTTAAAGCAATTTTCTTAAAAATCATAAATTTAAAATATAAAATTATTTCAAGAGAAAATCAATATCGAATAAAAATTATATATATACATAAATTGATGCTAGAAATGCACCTGGACGCTGACAAGTATTTTTCCAATTGCCATCTGCTATGAAAATTTTAGGAGAAATTCCACATTTTAAACAAGAAAAGTGATAATTGATATCGAGTAGGGCACAAAAATGATAAAATGCATTCCTAATGCTATCAATTTGATTAAGTGGTTCATTGAAAATCATATTTAATCCCGTTTCAACTCCAACATGATTCTATGAAGAAATACTTTAAAATATTTTTTTTTTAGTAAAATTGATGTTGTTAAAAACAAACCTCAATTCCTCTCATAAGGTATTGTATAAGTTTCAAGGAAAGCAACACTTTGTTGTTAAAATTATGAAATCCTGATGCATACTCCTGAAATCGAACTACGAATTTGCAATTAGCACAGTGGTAACTTGCAACTAGAATATCTAAATAATTATATTTTAGTTAGTATTTCATTTTTACTAGTTGTCAATGCTAAAAAATCAAAAATTTTTACAACTTTATTCTTGTTCAATTAAAGAAAATTTGTAATCTGTTACCATTCCAGACTTTTCCCAAGCCATACACAGTAGCCTTCTTTCGTTTTTGTTCTAATAAGATTTTATTTGAACAATGCGGGCAGCAAACCTCTCCTGGAAAAAATATGTTTGGTGGTGACTTTTCCTCAATGTTATCTTTCAAGACAGTTGTTGGAATTTTTTTAAAACTTAAAAAATAATCCATTAAAATAATATCCTCCTCAGTTGGTAACTGGATTTCACTAAAAAAATATTAAAGATTTACAAAAAGAAATATTAAAATTTAAAATTTTTTTTACCTTTTTGTGTCTTTTTTTAATAAAGTGAAGTCTATTTGACTGACTAACCACTTGCATGCATTCTCATGATTGCAAGAATAATTTTGATTCGAGAATGGACATTTGCATGACCATCGTCCACTTTCTTTATCAAAGGTTACTCTAACTCTGTTAAATTTGCAATAATAATCAACTTTGTCAGTAAGCACTGAAAAATACATATGTTTGTCATTATAGCCCAGTGAAGCAAAGTCTGCATAAACAACCAAAGGTAAATTTTCCTCACAACTTTTAACATATATGTCATTTAAATAATTTTTTGTTGATAATGTTATAACTTGAAGAGTAAACAACTTCTGAAGACATGCTGTATTCAGTTCAGGAAAATTTTCAATCTGTGCATAAGGAACTGAACTTAAATGTATGCACTGTGTTGACGGATTATTATTATAGATTTGGTCACCCATCATTAAAGAAACACAATCTTCATTGCTACAAAGCTCAATTTGCAGGCGTTTGTGGCTACGCACATGGATTGGTGACAAACAGCCACTCTTTTTAAGTGCAATGAGAAAAATACCACTTTTTTTGTCTACACAAACAGCAGAAAGAATATTTACAGGTGTCCCATGTTGACACTCTTTATGTCGTCGCAGCGAAGCCGCACTTCCAAAGCATTTTTTACACATATTGCAGCTATTCTTTGTTGTATTTTCTTCTAACAAAGCTAACACAAAAATTAAATTTTAGCAACTTAAAACTACATAAACTTACAAATTTTAAGAATAGTTTGTAGGTTTTATAAAAAAGTTCTAGTTTCTTACTATTAATTTTGAAATTTGAATCATCCTCTTCTTTTTTTTTTTCATCGTTTGTAGTTAATAATGATGTTGTACAACCCTCTAATCACACATTAAAAACTTATTTAGTTTATTTTAAAATTCAAGAAAATATTTGCAAAACGTACAAAAATAACTTATGCATGTAAAAACCATATTTTAGAAGGTGACCACTTTGTCCAACAAAAATTGTTTCTTTGCATTTAAAGTATTACACAAAACTTTCTAAGACCCGACCTAATATTTGCAGCTAGACTAGTGATATTTAATTAATCATATATGGGCAATTCTCATTGGGAAAGTGTTTTTTAAAAAAAAATTAACTTAAATTATTTGTTTAATTAACTTACCTGTTTCTTTGGTTTTGATATTTAAAGTTTAAATTTAAAAAAATTTAGGCAAATATCTTTTTATAAGTGATTTTTTTTTTAAATTTAAAATGTACAAATTTTTTTGCACTTTTATGGCTATTTTAAGCAATAATTTTAAGTTAATATAAAAGTTAAAAAAACAGATTACAACAGATTTGTAAAGTGTTAGTATAAGAGGTTTAAACATATGCTTAACATAAGCAGGGTACGAATTAACGTTTAAAAAACGATTCGCTAAAAATGAGGTCGCATTTTTAGAGTAATTATTAGGTCCAAGTCATAATCTTCGTTTTTTTGTATCACTTGACGAGTTGCGTGGCATTTTTTAAATGTAACGTATTGTTAAACAATCGTTAAGAATATTTTGCACAAAAAACGAGACATTTTTAATTCTTTTAAGGCTGTGTTATGCATTTAAAAAATTGCGCAACAACTGAACGATCTCGGGAGCGAAATTTACGCATTGCCAAAACATGGAAAGTTATTGTTATTAAATGCCCTATAGTAACCTACATTTACGCAGGATTATGTTGATGTAATTGAATTAGTGTGAAACCGGTGTAAAATAGATCGTAAAAATATACACGAGAGTTTTATCACTGCCTGAACCTTTTTTGGTTGATTCGCTATTTCTAATATATTTGTAAAAAACGATTCGCTAATTTTAAAAAACGATTCGCTTTTAGCGAATAGCGACCCGTTATTTCGTTCCCTGATAAGTTAAACAACAACTTCTATATTACAATTTAAAAATCAGCAATTTTTAAGTTTTTAACTTGTAAGAATATAGGTAATTCCGTTACCGAATTTACATAAAAAGTTTTATAACTTGAAATTTAATCAAATACAACTTTTAATATTTTTAATTCTCTGATTTTAGTTGTTAGGTACTATAAATAAAAACTAAACTTTAATGTTCCTTATCAATTCTATCTACAATAATGGTAACGGAATTACAACAACAGAGATTTTGTAGAAATGCTTATTCTGCCTGGTTTAAGTGATTTAAAATAATATAATTATTTTTATAAGTAAAAAAATGAAATGGCATTGTAATATAATATCCATTTTTTTTAATTTTGTGAGAAAGTAGTTTTGAAATTTATAAATTAGTTTTATGGGTACATATATTACTAAATAAAATTAAATAAAAATATTTATAGTTAACAAGTTGATTTTTAACTGATATTTGGCATATTCAAACAATATTATAAGCTATTTTACCCACTAGACTTATTGTTTTTGCATAATTATCCATTTTATTTAGGTGTAACAAATTGTTTCTGCGACATCAATTTTATTACTAATTTAGAGTTTAGCGATTTAGAATTTTAAACATGTTATGTTTGTTTGTTAATTTTATTTTTGGAGTTATGTTTGTAGTTTTTGTTAAAATGGCAGTAAGGAATTTTAAAATTTGGTTTGTTTGTTTCTGTTTAAGAGTTTATTTAAAAAAAACCTAGTAGTTTTTAGTTTTGTAATTCCGTTACCAAGATTTTTTAAAAAATTTTTTAGTTAGGTTTGTTTCTTATTTTAACAGTACCTAAAACTATTTTTTTTAATTTTATCTGAATTTGAGTAAATTTAAGGCTAAAGTTACATGCCAAAATTCGACAGTGTCTTTCTGTTACTTAAAGTGTTATTCTGTTACCAGGTTTTTTAAGTTAATTTGTCAATAAATAAACATTTTTTAAACCCCAACTAAAAAAATTTGGTATCTTTTTGTTGCTTTCAATAAGGACAATTATTTACACATGTTTAATTTAAGTTAGTTTTTATAAAATTCAGACGAATTGGGATTAAGTATTACCCAACTTTTTATATCTAATTTATTGGCGTAATTCCGTTACCAAACATTTTTCAATTTTTAAGAAGCATAGAAGTTCGAACTGCACTTCTTTGCTTATAAAAATTTAGAATGGCAATATATGGGTTGTTTTAACTTAAAAAATGATTTCAATTTTATTAAAAAAAAAAATTATAGGTTTGTAAACCACAGTAATTGTAATTCCGTTACCGAAGAATTGCCCATATACATATTTGAACACTTACCATTAGTTATCTTTTCCACACTCAATTTTTTATTAACAATTTCAAGCACCCCGGAACACTTCGCAGCTAAAAATAATTTATAACGTATATATATACTAAAATTTTTAATAACTTACATTTAAACAAAAAAAAGATATTATCTTTTACAATTTCAAATAAGGTTAAAGTTTAATATAACAATTTTACTAAAGCACCTTTTTTTAACAAAAAAGAGAATTACCTTTGTAAAAACTATAAAATTAATAATAAATCATGTATACTTTTAATATGTCTAACAAAGGTTTCTTTTCTAGCATACACTTTTTTACAGTTTGGGCAGTGGAAGTGGCCATTACGTTCCGATGCAATAACTCCTCTACATTTTAAATTGCAAGAAACACTAAAACCTAAAAAAAGTTATGTTTTTTTAGTTCCGTTAGTCAATTAGTGTAGGCCAGCCTGGAAAGTAGAGCAGTTTTCGACGAGATCTCGTGCATGCAAGCGTAAAAAATTGTGACCGCGCGTGCACGCGTACTAAAATTTCCGGTCTAGGCATGCACGCGTGATATATGTTAGCGTGTTTTACTGTGCATGCACATTTTTTTAAGACACCAGGGGTGCAAAACGCTAATTTCAGGTGTGCATTTTTTTTAATTAAAAAAATCTCGTGCGTGCACGCTGCCCTACTATCCAGACTGGAGTGTAGGGTGGAAGGGGGTGCTGACAACTGGTAGCCAGTCACCTTTTTCTTGTTTAAAAAGGTTTAAGGCTGAATTGGCTAACACACTGACCACCTAAGCTATGTAGTACCTTTTTAATACATTAGCTCTGCAAAATTTGTTACCCTAACATTTAAATAAAAAGATTGGGTTGTTTTAAATCAAACCCTTCCTTAACATTTTACTGAAAAATTGCAGTTGCATTTTTATTTTAACTTAACTCTTTTCTAAATGAACGCCAGTCCTTTTAAAATGCAATAACAGCAGCAAAATTAGCAAAAAATAAATCGTTGTCGATGAATATGAATATACATACCGTTTCTTTTTTCTAAAAGATAAAAAACAGCCTTTTTAAAATGTTTTTTGCAGTGTGTCAGAAGCTCTTGGTGAGTTTTAAAACTACAGTTGCATAAATGACACTGCGTCCCACTTAGATAAATGTAAATATCTTCTAAGGAATCTCCGAAAAAACAATTTTTGTTTTTCATACTTGGTCACGAAAACAAAAAAGAATTCGTGCCCCAAAAAAGAAGGAAATTTCCACCACGCGTTTCAGTTTTAGTGGTAAACGGAAAAATGAATTAGTTTATTAAAAATAAAAAAATTGATTAGTACTTGCATATTTTGTACTTTATAAATAAAAGTTAATTAATAATTAATAAAACTACTATTGTTAAATATATTTTAAACCTAGTAAAGTATATATTTTAACTAAAAATGTATATATTTTTAGCCACATTAATAAAAGTATTTTACCACATTTTTTTACCACATTTTTTACCCACATTATTTTGCCACATTTTTTACCACATTTTTTTACCACATTTTTATGCCACATTATTTTTGCCACATTTTTAAAAACTATTTTTGCCACATTTTTTTTACCACATTTTTTTACCACATTTCTTTACCACATTTTTTCGCCACAATTTTTGCCACATTTTTTTACCACATGTGGCAAAAAATCTCACAACCCCTCCTCTTTATCAGTTTACTGGTAGCTGTTATAAGAAAAAAAAAAAAATTAATTTCAAATGGATAGTTCAATTCCTGTTTGTACGTTATTTAAAAGGGATAGTCTTGGTGATTTAGTTCATTCACAACAAGAAGAAAGTACAACTAAAAAAACAAACCCTGATCAAAATAACGCTGCAACATTCTTAGATACATCTATAAATTCAAATGTTTGTGATGTGTTTAAAAATTCCCCTTCAACAGAAGATTTATTTGAAAGCATTTTAAATGTTTCTGAAAATGATTCTACTCAAAAGGATTCCATCGAAAATCCAAATTTAAATGAAACTTCTGCACTTGAAATTGAGGAAGGTTTACCAGCAAATACAAAAGATAACCTTTTTGTTAATATTAAGAAAAAAAATGACGGAATAGGTTTTAATGACAATGTAATGACTTTACAAACCAACAAATCCTTAAATGTTTCCAAATTATCTGAGGTTATACTGGCAGATACACAACCTGAGAAACAACTTAACAAAAGTCAGAAAAATTTGTTAGAGAGCTTAGATATTTTTGATGAAAACAAAAATCATCAAGAGGCTGCTGTGTCAAACAATTCTACTTTATTCACTGGTATTATAATTTAAAAAAATGAAATGGTGTTATTTAAATTATTGAAACTAAGCAACATTGTCTACACACAATATTTATTATGTGTTTATTGTGAATGGCACCTATGTTTTGGATTACATGAATCTAGTGGAATTGAATGAATTTATTACTTGGGTTTTAATCATTTTTTATAACTTGGGGCTTAATCAATTTAATTCATTCGAACCATTATTTATTTTTTATAGGTATATACCCAAGAATTTAAGTTTTACTTGTTTTAGTTAACAAAACAACATTTCACACACAATATGTATAATTTCTGTTATTTTGTCAATGTTAGGAACCTTGTAGTGGAGCTAAAAGCAATCGTTTTTTTAAAATTAGCGATTCGTTTTTTACAAGTATATTAGAAATAGCGAATCAACAAAAAAATGATTTTAGGTGATAAAAAAAAAACGTTAATTCGAACCCTGAACGTTAATTCGAACCCTGTATTAAAAAGTAAGGGTATACCCCTACGAAAAATGTACTGGATTGAATGGATAAATAAAATTATACTAACTGAAAGAATTTTAGCCCTAAAACTTATTTTTTATTTTTTGACAAACAAAAATTAATACACATTTTTTTAAGAAGATGCCGTTGCCAAGGAAAACAATCAACCCAAAACACAAGAAACAAATTTAAGTTTTGGTGAAAATGTTGTTAAAGTGCCTATGGCAAGTGAACTGTTTCCTTTACTTGATAATGATGATGGCGCTGATTGTTTGTTTAAAAATTTTGATAAATCTTGTCAACCAGGTATAAAATAGATACAAAATCTATGAAATTTGTTAGATGTTTTTTTTTTAATTTAAAAAAAGTGCTGTAGTACCATTTAGAACACTGACTTCTCAACATGAAGTTATTGGTTCGATTACCATTTTATCCTTGATGCAGCACTTTAAAGCAGAGTGTTTTACAGTTTAAACTTTTGTTAAGCTTAAAAAAAACAATTAGGAAATCACTTATTTTTAAATATCCTTAAAAATATTCAAAATTGCCAATGGGTACTTATGACTAGGTATCAGCGAATTCTTCCGACACCATGATTTTGGTTATTTTTTTAAATTTTTAATAACGATTGCTATGTTATTCAAGAAAATGATGCATTCACCAGTGCGCTAAACAATAGTGAAACATGTAGAAGAAGAGATGCTTGGATTCCAAAAGAAACCACCGCCCAAGTTTTATCTACAGTTGCTCGCACTCAAAAAAGGATTAAACTAGAAACCTCATACTTGATCAGACCTGGTCTTGTAACCAGTGAAACATTAGGTATTGATCTAAAAATTCATCCTTTTAAATTAAAGCTTAGTGGACAATACATGTATATTTATATTTCATATGTATCTCCAATTTATTGGCCTACCGCTAAATAAAACAACTATTTGTGGTGTGTGGTAAAGGCCACCAAGGAGGTAGGCCATAAACTAGTGTTATTTATACATTGTATGACTTGTCATAGTTAAACAAAAAGTGTATATATCTTTGTATTATTTTAATTCCAATTTAAAAAAATTAAAAATTTTTATAGGGGACCCTGTGAAGGCAGTGTTAGTCAAATTTAAGGGAATTGAATTTGCATCAACACGAGAAACACTGAATGTTGAATCAGTTTCTTTTGATCAAAATGGATTCTGCAAATTAATTGTAATCTATTGACTTTGTGGCAAAAATATAATTAAAAAAAATTTACAGGTAATTAAGTTTATGTTATTGTTTGACAGGATACTGGCAACTTGCGTGCAGCAGTTAACTTAACAGGGCGTGCGTTGTCTAATTTGGGACAAGGATTTGGAAAATCTACTCAACCAAGTGAAAACACAGAAATTTCACTCAAGGTAGTAAATAGATCATTTAATTAAAAAATTGTTAAATGGTTAAAATTTTAAATATTTTCATTCTTTCTGCTCTGATGTTGTAAAATTTTATTAACTGATGTATTATTTCACATAGATTTTACCTAAAGAATTAAATTAGAAATGTTTTATTTATGCAGTGGTGGTATGTGCGATTGTCGCTTCTTATTCGATTAAAACTTTTTGATATTGCTGAATCAGAATTGTTACAATTTGGTGACTTGGATTCAGCCAATCTTTATTATGGGTTTTATCCAGATCTTTATCCAGGTTAGGATTCTTTAAAATTGCTTAAATTCGAATTTGAATTTGCTTAAAACAGAAATAAGATTAATCTAGTACAATGAGTTATAACTTTTTACTTTTACCTGTTTTTATTTAAAGGAAGGAAAGGTAGCATGGTTTCATTTAGTTTCCGACTGCTACATGCTAATTTTCATCGACATAAACAGCAACCACAAAAATCTCTTTCTGAACTTTACTCTGTAAAAGCAATCTGTCTGAAGGTGAACAGTTAACAATTTATTAATGTTTAATTAAACATAGTTTATGATTATTTATATCAGTAATTTTTATCTAGATTTTAAAAAATCTTGACACTGGAAAAAGTGAAGATGGTAAAATGGTGTTAAAAGAAGATGATAAATGTCTATCCATAACTCTTTGGAAACAAAGAGTTATAAAAGTCATGTATAGTATAGGTATGTAAAATATAAAATTAGTTTTTAAGTGTTTAATAAATCTCATAAACACAATATTTTTTTAGGTAACACCTTATTACAAATGAAGGAATATCATGTTGCTTTTAAAACTTTCGATGAAATTGTGCAATTAAACCCCAGGTTTGTTATAACTAAACATATATACATAATTTTTTGTTAAGAATTTTGAAATGTACTTTTATGTTTTGGTAAGTGATGCTGTTGTACTTGGAAGTGGTGTTGGTAGAGCTATGTTACAGTTAGGTGATATAAGGGCTGCCAAACAGAGATTTGCAAGTATCGAGAAGCTTGTAGAAAATGATCCACCGCACAAATTTCAAGTTCTTTTAAACAGGTAATAAATACATAAGAAGCTATTTAATTATGGCAGCCTACTAATTATCTTTCTTGCCAAATTTCTCAATAAAATATAGTTTATATACTTAAACTCTTTGTGTCGCTAAGAGTTAAATTTTTATAACATAACTTCAATTTTACAATAGGTAAGTATTTTTTTATGTATGTGATAATTAAAAATACCTTTTTGTTTCTTCTGCTGTTTTTGCATGTCATTAAAAAAAATTTTTTTTTTTAAACATTTTTTACAGGGGTTTTCTTTACGTTGGGGCAAACAATTGGAAAGAGGCTCTCTTGCAGTTTGATGAGGCTCTGAAATTAAAACCAACAAACATCGAGGTAATAATAATTTACTTTACTTCAAGTAGGTTATTTTTTTTTATAAAGATAGGATTTATTATAAATCAGCATGACAGTTACAACCTATTTTGAAGTTTTAAACTATTTTTTGGTGGATGAATTTGTTGTTAACGGTTGATAATGTATGGTAGTAAATCAGAAATTTACTTTAGCGCCAATGTTATTACTGTTTTAACGTACCTTTTTTTATGCATAGCAGCAGTAAAAATCAAAATTTAACACCATAATAAATGATTTAAGGCATTGAGTAATAAAGCTGTTTGCCTGTTGTATCTTTGCCGTTTAAAAGATGCCATTTTTACACTTGAGAATGCTGTAAAACTTAGAATGGAGCAAGAAGACGTCTCTGTATCTTCCCAAATTAGTTTTTCTGTAAGTTTCTTTTTATAAATTTATTTATGCAGATGTTGGAATTTAACTTTACAGCCTAATCATAGGGTAACATTTGTTACACCCCAGTGTTAAGTTACCTTTGGCAGTTTGGGATATTGTTGAATATAGTTGCCCAATAATTAGGCTGCTGATTCAGTGTTGGCTTCGCAGGAGTTTATACTCTTTATATCGCCTTACTCAAGGGTGCTACAGCATAAGAGCAGTGGTAAAAAAACCCAAGAGTAAGTAAAACTGTTGAAATATACCAGTAATCTGTTTATAAATGGGTTTTTCATTTATTTTTATGTAGAATTCCCTGTCGTTTGAGGGGGCTTTGTCAAATTTAGTGACGTTGTATGAATTAGAATCATCTCGTTTTATGGCAAAAAAACAACTTTTATTGCAACATGTATCAAGAATAAGTGGCGATGGATTTGATGTTTCATGCCTTAAAATGTAGTGTTAATTTATATTTTTTAAAGTGTTTTGAAGTTAATATTTTTAATTATTGTTACTTTAACTTTTATTATTTTTAAATAGTTTAAATTAAAAATATCACGGAAAATTTTAACAATACGTAAAAAAATTTAATGTAAATTTTTTATTTTCTTGCATTTAATTTTTATGTAGATTAGTTTGATTTAATTATGAAATAAATTGGTTATTTTTTTGTTTATCTAAAAAGCAAAAAAAAATAAAAATAAGGAAAAGATTAATTAGACATTATTTAAAAATTTGTAGTCATAACTTTTGCTCATATTTTTATTTTATTATTTTGGATTGCCAATCCAGTACTGCAGTACACAAGTTAACTGCCTGACAGCGGTTAAAGTCGAACCTTAAATTTATTTGTATCTTTCCACGTACAAGAAGGCTAGTTTTTATAGACTAAATGTTTCAATAAATGGACAATTTTATATAAATTAAAGGTAAAACAAAAATTAAACAATAATAGAAGCTTTTATATTCGCCATCGCAGGTTAAAGGCAATTTTGTTAGTCAGTTAGTAATGGAGTTTGGACTACGGTACGTATAACCTATAAAGGATGGAATGGATCAAATTTATATTATATGGTTATTGAATAGATCAAATGGATATGAATAAAACAAAAAAGATTGCATAAATTAAACCCTCACCTTGCTGCCTTGACCCTCACCTTGCTGCCTTGACCCTCACCCATTTAAAATAGGCTTAATGCATGCGATAGTCCATTTAATACCCACTTAATATGCATTCAATCATTTGATCTGATTCATTTGGTCCATTCACTCAATTCGTTAACTATTTGATGTATGTTCGGGTACATTCTATTTATTTGATTCTGTATATTTTATAGGTACTGGTGGACTACTACTACTCTGCTAATATTGGTTAAAAGTTCTAATATAATATTTTTTTTAAAAAAAGAACCTAAAACTAAAAGTGTCTCTGTTATAAATCTTCTAACTTCTAACAATTTTTTGTTTATCTTTATTTTTTATGTGTAAAGATGGCCCCATGGCTTAAGCATCAGATAACGTTTGTTAGTTTAACCAAGTCTCAGGTTGCTTTTGTCAGTTTTAGATAATACTAAGCGTAACGTCTAAAGGCTTTACAAATCAAACCAACTGCACAATGACTTAATGGTTTAAGGTCAATAAGAGCTGTTGTTAAGACAGTTACGGTAGGATTTAAATACAACTTTTACCAAAACCTCTTTTAAAAATGGGTAGTAAAGTTAGTTTATCACAAAGTTATTTTATTATATTGGTCATATTAACTAGAAACCACTATTTTGTTATGTACTGTATGTAAGCGTGCTTTTTCATAGTATTCACAGATATTGCTTATAAATTGAGGTAACTTTGTATTTTGGGAAAAAGTAGCTTTATAACTAACACAACCTAATTTACTATGACTATTTAGATTTTTTGAGTAAAGATAAATAAAAATAATAATTTATTTACTTGCATTCTATAAAGTAATTGCCATTCTATAAAATAATGAAAAGTAGTCGCATAACGAAAAGAAAGAAAAAAAAGGATAGAACATGGGCCGAAGCAGCAACCTTGGTATTATTGTTTTGGTTTACCTGATTTAATAAGAAAATTACATTTTTAAATACTTAACTTGTTGTTAATTAAGCCTAAATAATTTTACCCACATTCATCTTTTTTTTTCCATATCACCTTAAGGTGATAGGTTTTAAATTTTTTATTGGGTAGTGTAATATTGTGACGTGAATGAGCTATCTGTAAACATTCATCTTGCTATTTTTTAAAAATGGTTAGATAGAAACATCCTGATGGTAGTTATTTTTAATTTTTCCAATGAATCAAAACTTTTTGTTGTATCCTTTTTAGGCTATTCAGCAAAGTACAGCAAAGATGCTTGGAATTCGACCGATCCTACATACAATTTACAACAAGAAACTAAAAGAAATTTCAATGAACAAGTAAAATATGACAAAAAACAATTAGTATGATTAATGCAAAAATGGCTTGGCTTTATAGTTAAATTTTAAATTCTGCTGACATGCAATTTTAATAGTCCTAGGTTTGTTATTTTAAAATAATAAAATATCATACACTTTGTATAAATTGATTGTGCATTTATTGAAAAAAAAAACTATGAAAAAGGCGTTACAGTTTACACTTAGTGTTAAATTTTAAAAAATTTTAATGTTTTTTGTCTTACAAACTGTAATAATAGGTTTGACATAAAACTTTTTTTTGTTTAATTAAAATAAGATTATAAAAAAAATTATATGGCCTTAGTTAGTGTTAAATGTTAAGTTAAAATAAAATTATATAAATGGCCTAAGTTAATGTTAATTATATTTTATATAGGCCTATTTATAATTAGTTTTCCTACAAACAAGTCAACAGTTTGAATTAATACAGTATTTAAAATTTGTTTTAAATGCAGAGCTGCAGAAAATGTTTTAACTACAATGTTAAATCATCATGCTCAACTTCCAAACTGTCCATTTTATCGTGTCAAAGGAAAAATGGGACTGTATGCTCTAAAGGTATTATAGTATATTTATATACACTGTTAAAAAATTGTAACAGGCGATACCTGTTTTGTAAAGTATAACATTTAAGGTTTCATGGTTGGCCTTTTACCAATATGAGCAACTCAATAGGTACAGTAAATTTGGGTACTTTAACCAAAAATAGTGCTTTACAAATCAAGTTAATTATTTTTATTTATTTATGTTTTTAAATAGGATGCCTGGCTTAAGAAAAATGGTGATATTATTTTAAAACCAGAATCATCAATCAGTTCAAGTAAGTTTTATAAACTGGATTTATCAATCTTAGCAACAAGTTTTTTTCTAGTTTAACCTTGATTTGTCACTAGGTGAAGATTTGCTTATTTCAGAAGAGAGAGTGCCAGCTTTTAATGACATTGTTGCTCGGGAAAACCATACCTACTCCATACAAGGAAAACCTTTTAGTCCTGAGGTAAAATTATTTTAAAATTAAAAAACGGTCCCTTACATATAGGTGATTGTGTTAATTTTAATACAAGTCAATAAACACAACTTGCAACTTAAAGATGCCATTGATAAAATAAACAACTTTTAAATTTAAGGCCTTTGAATTGGACATACTTATACTTGTATTGTCTACCTAAGTTCCATTATATATAGATGTATAAAAGCAATTTTTATATTGTAAAAGTTAATTTTTGTTTTTTTGTTTTAGTCAAGGCTACCTTCAAACTTTCGAAAAAAGGTAAATTCTATTACTAACAACTCTCCACAAAGAAGTAATTATGAAGAAGAAACTTACTCACAAAAATCCAATTGTCCAAACCAAACCATATCCAGAAATATTAATCTTACTAGTAGGATTACTTCTCTGCACCCTGACCATTCTGGTGGGAAATCTCCTAAAATTGTTTCATATATCGACCTAGAAACACCAAGCAGTATATTGGTTAATGCTAACATGAGGGTAGGTTTTAAAAAATTTATATTAACTAAAACCTAAATACTTTTAGCTTAACAAATAAGAATATTAATTTGATTTCCACTACTACCATGATTAGTAAAGTGTTATAAACGGAAAAACTCTCGCCGAGTATAGTTAACACACATAGGGAATAATATTCCAAATTACTTACTTAAGACGAGGTCAGGGTTACAAATGTTACCCTATGTTTGAGCCATAAGATCGGCCTTTCACAATCAACAAGAATAAAAAATATTCAACAATAAAAAAGCTTTGTTGTGTTTGATGTTAAATGGGTAGCATTGGCATATCATTAATTTTATTAACGTGCAAAGTTATACCAACTGGATATTGTTAAACTGTTTAGGCTCTTGTCAATAAGGATACATTTTCAATGCTTCCCTCCTCATATCAATATAAATTAACTGGCTACTTGCCACAATGTGATCAAATTTTAAGTGATAAAAATGGAAAAGATAATAAAATATTTGTACCTTCCACCTCTGCTCTTACGAATGAATTTTTCACGCAAGCTGTCCAGGTAATTGAATGTTTAGTATATTTATTACTTATATCATTTGCTTGTAGTCCATAAGTTATTATCATTACAGGGCTGTTGTTTTAAACAAAACGGTATAAGTGTATATAAAAAGAACTTGTAAGAATTTTCGATTTCCAGAATTATTAACTTAGTTGCCAAAATTATTAACTTTTTGCTCATCACAAATCTAAAATATTTTCTTATAGTTAAAAAACATTGAAACATTTTTGCATAAATATAATTAGGAATGGAAAGATAGATTAACAGACGGAGAGTTTACTCGGGAAACGCAGTCAAGAATTGTGCAAGAAATTGCAAAGGAAAGAGGAAAAATAGATCCCTGGAAAGAGAAATTTTTTGAGGAATATTATGGCCAAAAGTAACATCTTAAAGTTTTCAGTATTTTTAAACTTTTGTTTAAGTTGTTGGTAATTTTTATGCACATAAATTAAATTTATTATATAAAAAAGTTTAGTTTACTTACTAAATGGTCTTCATTTAAGCTGCGCTGATAGGAATATTTTTTATATAACATTTTAAAGATTTTTTTCTATTATTCACAATTAAATAAAAAGCACTGAGTATTCTTTTTTCATGTAATTTTTAAATTATACATCTAGCAGACAAGTTCCCAGCAAAAGGTTAAGAAGTCGAAGTCATAACTTAGCTGCAGCTGAGGTTGGACATCAACTTCGAGATTTGGGAATGGAAGCTCAACTTGAATTATTTGAACATCTTAAACCAGGTGGGTATTTTTTCACAAAAATTAAAAATTATCAAATTGTAATAAAGGGTAATTTATATAAAAAGTTTGTTAATTAGTTGTGTTTGTCCAAACATTAAAGGTCAATATTTTTGTGTAAGCCACACCCTTAAAATTTGCTTAACAATAAAAATTTTGTTGGAAAAAAAATTAAATCTGAATAAAATTTGGAAAGACTAACATTAAAGTTGCTTCTTTATTAAAGGGGCAAAGAAAGTATATTGGTTTTTGCTTAATAATTTTTTAACATGTTAGAAATACTACCTCACCTTATAACCATATAAAGCAAAACAATTTTTCTACTAAATAATTAGTTTTAATAGCATTTAATATTCTTATATTTCATAAAAAGTTTTTCTATGATAACTTTTTATATTACTTACATAGAGGTAAAAAAAGCCAAGGACATTGATGCAAATCTTGCAGAGAGCGATCTTGAAATAAGTGATCCTGAGTTTGAGGATTATGATGATTTACCTTTAGAGTTTATCCAAAGAAAACAAAGACTTGATAATCTTAAAAGGGAAACAACGCCACCCAATACCAAAACAATTAAAATTGGACTTGATGATTTTCAAGCTAGCAATAAAACGTTATCTAAACCAATAAAAGTTCGAAATTACAAACCAGTTTCTGATTTAAAAAAGCAATTGCCAACTGGAGTTGAAACACAACTTCGTTTAAAAGAAAGTTTGGATGCAAAAATACCTCCATCCTTAATTTCCCCCATTGTTATGAAACCTTCAGGGTATTTAACTAGTAATTGCAATAACTTAACAAACTCGAACAATCTTTTAAATAATGAGATATATAGTTATAGTGATGGCGAAACAAAAAATGATAAAGAAAAATTTTTAAATATTCGTAAACATTCTGAGAGTGGGTCGGCAGTCATTGCTGACCATTCATATACCTCTGTTTTGTGGCAAAAGGTAAATAAAATTTTAACAATGTACGGATATAAAAAAGTACCTGACAACCAATGTCAAAATTGTTAAAAATCTGTTTATTGGGGTTTTGTCATTTTTTTTCGAAAACAAATGTTCTATTGTTTAATTCAACCAAATTTGAAATTTTTGGGGTAAATTGGTAAAAAATTGTTTAAATCTGTTTGGGTGTAAATTTTATTTATTTTACTATTATGCTTTAATCTTTTTATTAAAAATTTTGGATATTTTTTTTAGGGTAATCAGTTTAATTCACCAAAAGAAATCAATAATGAAGGTATGTTAACAAGTTTATTACATCTGTTTAGTTTATTAAATACCTGTTTAGTATTAAAATAGTTTTTTTCATAGTGCCAAACCCACAAATGATATATCCGAAAGAAAATGTTATTGCTCTTAGGACTTCGTCTAAACAACTTGATCTTGTTGAAAAAATGGTAAGGTACTATTTCTATATAAATGGAGCTTAATATATGTTCATGTATGCCTAATTCACTGGCATGTTAAATGAGTAACTACCATTTGTGGTGTATTGGTAAATTATCTTTGGCATATAAAAGAGGTAAGTTGTGACTAAATGACTTTTAATAAAATGCAACCTGTAGGACAAGCAATCAGCTAGATATAGTAAAATAATTGGCTTTGTTTAGCTTTTTGAAATAAATCAATTTATTTTTAGGTAACAAGTTCTACTCTTAATTTCCCTAACAAAAATACAACAACATCCATGCGAAGTGCCACCACACCTCTTATAAAAAAAAATAATTCAATCCAAGAACACACATCAAGTTTAAATATAAGACCATCAACATCAGAAGTTCAAAACACTGCCAAACTTTTTAATTACCCAACAACTCATACTAACCAAGTCCCTGGTCTACCTGAAAAAAGCTCTAAATGTAATGCTGATGTTGTTTTGTTAAGGTAATAAATTCTTAAATTATTTTTAATAACAATTTTTACATATATTTTATAGCTTAATTTTTAACATAAAAGGCAAATGACAGAATAACATATGTAATGGTGCATTATTTTTAGAAAAATTTGTGTTCCAAACAATTTGGATACTTTGAAAACTTTAAATTCGTCAGGTTCTGAAAAATTACCAGATTCAGCTGTCAATATTAAAACCACAACAACCCAACCAAACACAACTTCTCTAAACGCAACCATTCAAAATACACCATTAACTAAACAGACTGTTACAGTCGATATATTACCTAAAAACTTTAAATTTTCCAGTAATGTTGTGACAAAATTTGTCAACCCAGCTTCAACTGTTAACAGTGCAACACATATAAATTTTAACAAACAAGAGAATTTGGATAATCCTTCTACAGTTGCATATTTTTCCACTACTACCATCACAAAGCCTTTCTTAAACCCAGTTGCAAAGAAATTACTAAGCAAAGACAGTTTTTTTAAGAAGACTTCTGTGAGTGCAACTAATTTATTGAGGTTTTCTGATAGCTCCTCTGTGTTAAAATCAACTAATCATACTTCCCCTCTTATTCCAGCCAGAATGCAAATACCAAGTAAGAATATTTATTTTTTAATAAACTTTCATAGTAAAAAAAGTGAGCCTCAAGCAATTTTTCGTTAAATAGTTATCAATGAATTTTGTTTTAATTTCTTAAATATAGGTTAACAAAGTTAATGTATTGTATATCAAAATTACCATTTAATGATTTTATTTTAGGTTAAACCTATGGTAATAAATATATCCCCTTTTAGATATATCATAAGGCATATTATTTTTTTATTTAAGTTATCAATTTCTGTAATGTTTTAAATTATAAATATAAAAATTGTAGTATTGAAGGTTTACAGACTAGGGTAACAAAAGATAAAAGTTTTTTGCAAATTTTTTCACATGTTAATATGTTTTGATTTACAATATTTATCTCAGGCATGAAAAGATCCCACCAAAGTCCAACTCTTAAAACATCCACTAATCATTCAGCTCAAATGAGATGGGGTTCTTCCATATCACCATCTCCAATCAAGAAAACCAGAACCCTGGCTGAAATTAAAGCACAGATTAAAGCGAATAAAGCTGCTGCTACAAGGTTAACCAATACACTTTAAATAAATAAGTTTTTTTTCTTTTTTTTTATTGCTTTTTTTTCTTTAAACTTTGGTTATGGCATTATTTTCTGGATTTAAAAGTTTTAATAAAGGTGAATTAGAGTACTTTTAAATTTACTCATTTCTATATTCTAAATTATTTCAGGCCCGAATCCCAATCTTTTTGTGTACCAGCCTCACCTGTCTATTTTCCTCTCAAGACCTCAGTGCTGTTAAGTAATGGTCATGTTTTGCCCAATCAAACTACAGTCCCGGCAGCAACCTATGTGAGATTGTCAACTACTACAACTGTCAGTCAACTAGATCAGATAAGATGGTCCGGTCCAAAATCATTGTTAGCTGGATCCCCTAAAATGCACATAGCAGTATCTCTGTCTGGCCAAATTTCTTGCCCTCCTAAAATATCTCCTCTGCAAAATTCCGGGTTTATTCCCAAGGTGAAGTCATTTATTAGTTTTTGTGGATCACTTGTACCTTACAGTTTTAGGAAAAACTTAGATTCAAAAAGTATGATAGAGAGAATTGGCATGAATTGTAAAATATAAGAGAAAGTCAAAAACAATAAATTAGTTTTAAGTAAAATAAATTTTTTAAGTAAAATTGTCTTAAATCTGTAAATTCATGTAAATGTTGAATTGTTTTAACAAGGGTTAATTAAATTTTTCAGGAATTCATTTCATCCGTTGCGAATAAAGACAATTGGAAGTGTTCCTTGCTTTCATCACCAACTAACCCAAGCAAAGGAAAAATTACTTTAAAAATTAAAACGGCTGGCCAAGCCATTTTAAGAAAAGTAAGCATTTTTACAAAATTGTTTTTTGTAGCCATGATTTGACATGTTCAACATTGTGTATTTTCAAGATGCTACCATTGGTTGTAGCCAAAGGGGGGCCTAGGTAACTGAAAAAGTAAATTTGTCAAACAGTAATTTGTAATTTCAGTAACAGTGTTTAGTTAAATTAAAAGGAATGTTCCAAAAGTTATTAATTACCATTACATAAAATTTTAACTAACAAAAAAATATTAACAAACTATCCATTTAGTTCCCACCTTTTAATAAGCAATTGCAGCACATTATATTAATTCAATGTTAAACAGGGATCGTTAAATATACTAAGAATATTTTTCAAAAACTTCAATATTTTACTTTAATTTTTCTAGGTTGATGCTGATGTGATTAAAAAAGGAATAAAGGAAGCTGAGTCTACCTCGGATGAGGAAAAAAGTGAAGAAGAAGAGGACAAAAGTTCATCTTCTGAAAACACAGACTCTGACAACAATGAGTCACCTATAAAAACTACTTGTCGATATATGTCATCAAATTTACAGCCAGTAACAAACCACTCCAAAAACATTTCAAAATCTTCCGATCCCTCTTCTGACTCCGGCAGTGATTTAGGGGAAGACACAAAAAGATGGGTTCCGAACACATCCGAAACTAGTCAAATCAGGGAAGTTCAATTTAAGTTATCTAATTCAAGGCCACCTTGTCTTTCCACAACATCTAATACGACTTTAGTAAAACCACCTATATTTGGAATACCGCCATATAACATAGAGTATGTAATTTAAATTTTAAAAAAGTACTATAGGTTATATTTTTTATGCTACAAAAAATATAATAATTTTTTTGTTTAGTGTTAAGTCAAATCAATTAACGTTAGAAAAAGGAGGGTTTTCTGGTAATAGTTTGTTCCAAACACAACAATCGTCGATATCATTTTTTCCAAAAAAAATATGCAACGACAAAAATTTTAAGAAGGTAACAGCTTTTACATCTAAAATTGTGGCATATATTAAATTTTACTCTACTTGTTACAGGTAAATAATACACTGATCTCAGGTTTTGTGCCAAATTCCTTAACCAATAAATACAGATCCACGAGTAAAGGTAAGTTATAAACTTTTACTAAAGTGAGTTAATTAAGGTACATCTTATTAAATAAATGTATTTAGGTCTCAAGTAGGTAAGTATTTCCAATTTAAAATTCTTGAAAATAAAAAAGGCATTTGTAGTGCGTTGGTAAACTATCATAAGGATATATTGGTTGACCCATATTCCAACAATAAAAATGAAGCCCTTATGGTGGGCAATGGAATAGCAATACTTAGAAACGGTGTAGGTTTTTCAAAATAGGTTCATGAAAATTTACTATGTAACTAAATTCTGTAGTTTTTTCCAACATTAGTTATTTGTCCAGCCTTGTTAACTTTTAGTTTTGTAATGTATATAATACAAAAATGTGTTGTTTATTAAAAAAAATGCACTTGCTACTACAGTTGGATTTGCAAACAACAAGAGTAATGTTTCCAAGTCTGTGGATCACTCTTAATTTAAAAATTTACCAAAATAGTAATATATTTTCTATTAAAAAGGTTTTAGATCCACATAAATTCGTAGCATTACTTTTAGGAAAAAGTATTCAACAAATGCAAGAATTGGCAAGAAGCAACCGAATTCATTCTGATGACTCGTCAGAAAATGAAGATGACAGACTAGATTCCTCCTTTTCTACCAGCACTGCTTCAGAAAATGATAAAGTAAATTTATACAGTTTGTACAATTCAGATCAGTTAATATACCACAACAATTTTTTTTTAAATATATTTATTTATCCTTGTCATCAAAAGGTTGACCTTATGACCTTAACATAGATAACTTGTATTACCCTTCCCCAGTTTTGGGTTGTCATTGGCAGACTGGAATGTTATTAAATTGGTTTTGTCTCGACAGAAGTTCATACCTATAGCTTTTTACCCAAGGGTGTTACACCATGGAAACAGTAAAAAGCAAGGGCCTCATTAAGTGAAAAAAAGTTTTACTACTACACCACGTCCCAGTAAACTTAAACTTGTTAATCAATTAAATTTTACGAATACACTATTATAGTTTACAGACAGTGATGCATCAGATTCTGCTTTGAAGTCAAACTTTAAAAAAAGGCCATTTCGATCTAGAACTTACAATAAAAACAATAATACCCAAAGGTAAATCTTTTATAGATTTCAAAATTTCACTTAATTTTCTAGAAGTTAATCTAAGTGTTCATTTTATCTTTTAGATCAACAGCCGTGCAAGTTTTACCAAGTTCCACTGTAGTTAACAAATAACCTAGTGTATATGTTTTAGGTAAATATTTCTAGTTTTTGTTTTAGCTTAATATGAGTTAAGTATAATTCCTGAAATAATAAAAATGTAAAAAACAATTTTTAGGTAAGCAAGATAAGTTGTTAATTTTTTTAGTTTTTGCTTAATTTTTTAATACTGTTTTTGTTTTATTTATATTAAAATTAAGCATAAATGTACAAGTTGTCTATTTATAACATTGTCATTTGTTTTTTTGTTATGCTTTTGCACATAATATATATTATTTCGTTTTAAGTTTTTACAAAACATTTTATAGTAATTATCTTGCTTCATTTATTTTTTTAAAGTGGAATAAATATTTTATTGGGTTTTTGTGACTTTGCAACCCTAAATCATTTAAGAATTTTTTTTGCCATTTTTGGTTTTAATTTAAAATATTGATCAATTTATTTGAAGTTATAGTTACTGAAATTAAAGTGATTTTGTTAATATAATTTATAAATTCAATAACGTAAAACAACGTATTGTTTAATTTATGGTGCATGTTGATTAGTGCCTTTGCAATTAAAAATTATCTTGGAGAATTAATTATTTAAAGTAATAAGACGTACTTATGATTTTATAGTTTATTTTTATGCAAGCTAGATTCAACCGTCCACAAACTCGTACACAAATCTAACACACAATGCATTTTAAACATAAAAACTTTAACGTAAACAACTAAATGGCGGATTCGTGCTGATATTAAAAAAGGTTTGTGATATTTTTGCGCAGGCGACGCTCTTACATATTTTTAAAACTAATTTTATAAAAAAAGATTGCCTCAAAAAGTCATAGGCAAAAGTCCCAAAACCTGATTTTCCACAAATTACAGAAGTTGTAATGCCGAAAACTACGACACCAAAAACAAGCCCCTACATACCAAATTTAGGTAATAAAATTAATAAATACTTCAAAAAAAAATTGGTTTAATTTTTTATATTAAAAAAAATATGTAAACAAAAACGTGGTAAAATTTTGCTTATAATAAATCTTTGCCGGCCTGTTTTAAACATGAAGTAATTCGGACAGCCGATGATATCAAATTATGGTGGAATAAAATAGGTGCACTTAGCAATTGCCTAACATTAACTGCGAGAAATTACTATGTTTCAAAGTTTATTTTTTTGTATCAGCGAATGCTTTGTTTTATAAATTTAGTTTTGATGGATATTAAATATTTCCAATTTCTTTTGTTTACTTCTATTGAGAAAATATGCCTAATTAGACCTGTCTAGAAAACTATTTAATAAGTTTATTTTGATTTTTAAGTCCGTTTTAAAGAAAACAATCAAATTAATGTTGACACTTTAGTTAATCGGTATATTTTGTAGTATATAGGTGAATACATTTTACAAAAATTAAAAAGAAAAAAACAAAGTTGATTTGGGATATGTCTTTCTTCAAAATTTGAGTGACTCTAACAAGTCTTAGATAGATTCATTAAATAACACCGACTTTGATTTTTTAGTAATGTCAATCAATAAATTTACAAATATGTTAACTGATTTGAAAAAAATTAAGAATGTTTTACTCCCACAAAAACACTCTTAAAGTAATTCAACAAATTGTTGTGCAGAAGTATTAGGATCTTTTTTGTTTAAACTGTACTGAGGCTAACATTTTAAGTGAACAAGATATTATATCAAAGATTTGTCATTTTTTTATTAAAATCTACTGTTACCAAAAGGCAAAAAAATAAATATGGCCTTTTAACTGAAAAAAGATCAAAATATAGGTCTATAATAGTCTTTAAAATTTTGAATTACATTTAGTGATTCAATGTCTTGATTGCGGGAAAAAGCATCTGTCCTGCTCTAATAAATAAACCCCGTAGCGTGATAGGCTTATCATTTTCAAATCGTTTTTTACATGAAGAAGCAAGGCAGTATGGGCTGAAAAAAAGGAAAATGTAATTTAGGCGTGCGTCAATTTAGCACATTAAAGAAGTTAATATTTGCGAATTTCATATCAAGTTGGAAGATATAATATTGTGTATGTATTTTTCAGGTAAAACCTCCAAACGCAAACTTCTAAAAGTGGGTGCAATACCTATATTTTATCTATACAAGTATATTAAAAAAGAAAGACAGCCATCAAAGCTAAGGGGAACTGTGTCTAAAGTGCAATCTTTTGACTAGTTAAAAACTGCAACTTTGCCTGAAGGATGCATAAAGGTCCTTAAAAATGATTGAGTTTCTTTTAACTTCAGTGATGGCCATGATCAGCTACAATATCAAATAGTTGTGTTTGAAAATTTGAATATAGCTGACAGTTATTATGTACACTGCGTAAGCTTGAAGTTAAGGAAATGGCAGTCGCTGCGTAAGTTTGAGTACACTGCGTAAGCTTGGGGTTAAGGAAATGGCAGTCCCAGAGTTATTTAAAGGTTGAAAAATTTAAATATGTAAAGGTTGTTTCAATGACCACCCATCTGGTATACATTATATTACTAAGATATCTGATCCCCATTTACCTTTCTTGTGCTTATTTGAAGTTATAATGTTATGGTATACCAAAATATAATATACCTATAGGTTTTAAAATAATAATTTACCTTTTTAGCTAAAGGTGAAGTGTATAAAAGTAATTCAAGTTTTATAACATAGGGCATCAAACTGCATGGTGTTCATTAAAGGTGGAAATAAAAATATAATTTGCAAAAATTGTAGTTTTTAAGATTTCTATAATCTTAAAAAGAATAGCATAATAGCTTTTTACAGTAATTTGATTTTTAAGCTATTTATTTAGCGGGTATTTCTCTGATTACATAAAGTAATCATTATAATTTATCATTTAATATCTTAATAATTGAATAGAAACTTTAAAAACTCAAGTAAAGGAACTTTTACAGCAACCAAGCCAGGTTGAAGAGGATGTCTACGTAATAAGTATATAAAGTAAATAAATTAATAAAAATATTAACTACCTAAAATTTAACCCAGCATTTAAGAAGGGTGAAGTTAGTACTTTTAACATGCTCTTTTGGAAAGAGCAGCAAAGGTGGCAAAGTGTTGTAAAAATTTATTGTAATAATGAGTATATTTAGTTTTTAGCGCATATTCTTAAAATTGCAATGCTGCTTAACTACTTTCACATACTGTGAAAAACCTAATAATTAGTCGTGGTGGTAAAAAGATAGCAAAAAATGCATGGTTTGCAGACCTGATAAATAAATGGTTTGATTTAATGAACACTCAAATTAACAAATTATATACCCGAGATCTTCTAACCTATATTGTTCACTAGACAATGCAAGGTTACGCTGGCTTCTTGATTACTTTTTAGACCAACTTGCTAAATGGAAATGTATATTAACAAGGCAAACTGCATCAGAAAAAGCTAAACAATTTTTGCGGACACAAACATATACTGGTTTAATTATGTCCACAAAAGCAATGGTTAAAAAAAATTATTAGATTTGTCCTTAATTTAAGTCCACCTGACACATATGTCATACCAAGACGAATAAATCAAGATCCTTTGAAGGGATATTTGAAGTTATATGCGACAGCTGGAAAGGTGCAACGAAATGCCGGATGTCAAACAATATTCCAAGTTTAAAAATATAATAGTCAAAAAAAATGTTAAAGCACTTAAGGGGTCAAATGTAAAACACCACATACATTGGAAAGGTGGCTTTACTTATGCTGAGAAAATCCCCAAAAAAACAACATGATTGTATATATATTTTTATAAACTTGATCCAATCCAATGTCCCATTCCAATGTCTTAAAAAATGCTTAATATTAATCTTTGATTTTTAAGAAACAAACAAGCATTTAAATATAATAAACAAACAAAAATTAATTTTTTAAACCGTTTTCAAGTTAATAATATCATAATATACATTAGACTAAATTTTTAATGCCTATTATTAATCTTTGATTTTTAATAAACAAACAGGCATTTAAATATAAGAAAGAAAGAACAAAAATTAATTTTTTAACCTGCTTTCAGATTTCGAACCATAATAATACTGACAATAACAACATGTTTTAAAATCTAAGATTTCAAACCATAATAAAACTGACAATAACAATATGTTTCGAAAACTAAGATTTCGAACCATAATAAATACACGGACAGTAACAATATTTTTCGAAATCTAAGATTTTGAACCATAATTAAAATTAAATGAATCATTAAAAAAGTTAACAAGGTTCTTAACACTTTAAAATTTGAATAAAAGTAATACCAACCATTAAAAAATTGTTAAAGTAGAAGTAAACTTTTGTACCAAACTGAAACACGTGTTATCTATGACGTCACAGATCGGGGGTTTTAACAACTTAAATATCATGGCGTTTTAATTTATTTTACATATTTTGTGGAAAACAACGTACCAAAAAAAAACGCTTTTTTTTAAATAATAAAAGGTAGGTAAATACAGGTGTAAAGTTCGTATTTTCATGTAATACGCAACTAAAGTGACGTCACAAATTAAAGGTTTTAACAACTAAATATTATGGCGCCATAACTAATTTTACATATTTTGTGTAGACTTAGGGAAGCACAGTAAACACAACTGTTAGGAGGTTCTTCAAAACGCAACTCACCAAAAATGTAACTTTACATTCTAACTCAGTAATTCGCATCAAACACTTGCGCGCCTTATCAGAAGGTGCAAGCTAATCATCTTTTAGGGAAGTGCAACTATGATTAGGGTAAATGTGATGTTTACGTCATTGTTACAATACATTATTAAAAATTAGTCAATTAAATTACTATACATGTTCAATTTTTTATTAAACTTTTAGTAGACAAACATTTTAACTTTATTTGTAACATAAATCAATAATAGTTGTCTAATAAGAAAAATGTTTTTACGAAGTTCCTGCATCTTGTAACGATTTAGTCATTTATATAAAAAGCCAAAATATTTATTTTATATTTTATCAATGCAGAAGAGTTACATTCAACCATTCACAAACGCTTTACAAATATTAACACACGGTGCATTGCAAACACGTCATACTGACAGACTACAAGATTGAGATGAGGGGGGCTATAAAACTTCCATGAAGTAACACAACCAGGCAATATGTGTTGACACGTGACTTGAATTTAAAATGGCATATACATGATGTTATTGCAGGAGAAATTATTTTTTATTAAAAAAGCCTAAAATGATAGTTTGCTGACCCTAATTAAATATCATTAAAATAATTTCGAAGATAGTTTAAAAATCTTTGTTCATAAAAAAAATTGAAAATTACGACTGTTTTTTTACATACTACTTAAAAATTTTCATTACTAAATACTAATACGTAGAAAAAAAAATACTTTCGTCGCATTGTCATAATTTTTTACGACCGATTGTGATAGATTTAATCTTCGTAATGTGTATTACTAATCAATAGAAACTTACAAAAAATGAACAAAATTAAAGAGTATAATATAAAATTTCTTTGGACGCCTTCCATATCAGCAATACTTAAACCACTTTGTTTGGTTGCCATTATTCCATTAAAAACTTGGAGAAAATATATTTAAAAAAAATTGGTCGATTCTATAAACATGCGATTTTTGTTATAAATAGTAATCATTTATCATTGATAAACAAACTTAAGCTGGCATTAGTGATATTTGAAGTGTTGGAAAAAAATAATACTATTTGAGATTTATTTGACAAATAAATAATGGTTCAAAATCTCCTAAAGATGATGATAATTTACCCTCGCATCCCAAAGTTATTTTTCTATTTTAAAAGTTTTGTAAGCTCAATAGTTAATAGATAACCAATTTAACAAACTGTATTTATAATTTATTTAAAGCATTCGCAAAATTCATTTAACGGTTAACCCAATTCATTTAACGGTTAACCCAACTTTTTATTAAAATTCTATGTTTAATGTTGTAAATGATGTTATATATTAAGATAAAACAAAACTACGGTAAACATATTGACAATCGGTATACATTTAGGCAGTATTCACTTGAGAAATGAGTGCAGGCTCAATGGTTGTACTTTTGGTGCAGTTGTCGGTCTTATAAATACCAACCAGTCGATCAGCTACCTCAAACATGTTGTTTCGAAGACTAATTATTATAAATTGGGCATTTTTCGTTCGTTCCTGAAATAAAAAACACAAAATCGTAAGGAATTTATGTCATTTTATCGAAAATCATTCGCCCGAAAAACTCCGTTTTAAATGTAATTAGACAACGTGGTTTTTATTATTTTGTTTTTTGCAAATGTAAATTTGGTCAAATGTGGGGATACCAACCATTTAGTAAATACACTATTTTTTTAACAATACTGCTTTATAAGTTAACCATATTGTTAGACTCATAATTTTAAAAAACACTATTTTACAATAAATCCCAAAACATATAGATTACTTACAATAATGTAACGTGCAATAATTGTGACGTTTTTAAAGTCAAGTGCCGCATCTATCTCATCCATGACATAAAGCGGTGTAGGTCGATAATGATGTAATGCAAAGACCAAGGCAAGCGAACTTAACGTCTTCTCCCCTCCTGACAAGTTGCAAATACTTTTCCAGGATTTTTTAGGCGGTCGCACGCTATTTAAGAAATGTTTCGTATAATTTATTTTTTATCAAGTTGATATCTTTTTAAAAAGGAAGGGTTATTCCAGATAAAATAGTTAATACAAACATTATCTGCATTTACCATATCACTGTCACAAGATTAAACTTAATATGATAAACCGAACGGGAAAACTTATGTTATCTTTTCCCAGTCTGAGTTGCTTTTGGCAGTTTTTGATATTACTTTGTTATGTTATATTAACTAGCCGATTGATTTTGTGCTCAGCCGCAGATTTACCGTTTATAGGGCTCTTTTAAAGGGCGCTACGACATAAAAGCCGTGGGTATTGAACAATCTTGTGTAGTTAAGCCAAGTGTTCTTACCACTACATCTCGTCACAAGCTTTTTCACTAACAATTAAAAACACGATAATTAAACAAGATACAAAATGTTTATAATTAGTTTACCTGAAGACAATTCCCTCCGAAAATGGGTCAAGTGAATCAACAAATTCAAGCTCAGCATCACCTCCTAGTGTTATCATTTGATAAATCTCTTTCAACTTGTTCGTGATAATACTAAAACATATTAAGTTATTGTTAAAAAAACTTGCACTGTCTTTCGCTCTCGTATTCAGGCACAAAAATGACTTTTTGGATGCAATTTAGTTTAATATTACACCGACTTTTGTAATAAAACAAACCTTTAACAGTAGTTCTTACATATTTAAAAAAAAATTGAATCCGTTACATAAACTTGCTTTTATTAATGCAGTTTAATATTATTATAACTTTTGTTATAAAACACTTACGTAAAACCTTCTGTGAATTCATTTAAGCGAGTTTTCCTTAAAATGTTATGCATATTTCTGTACTTGTTTCTTTTTTCAGTGACAACATCAAGATCAGCAACACGACTGAGATAAATCTAAAATAAAATACATTAATGATTTTATTAATTAACATCTAAACATTGTCTATACATATAAGAATCCAATCAAATTTTAGAAAAAAATAAAACTTTTTAAGTGTCAGTTATGTTAACTTAGAATTACAATCAACATTTAACATTTCATTTATTAACTATTTAAAGATAAATAAACTAGAAAAATTTATATTAACAATATTTAAAAGTAATGACATTTAATTTAATGGCAAAAACAATTACATTATTATTTAAAAACGAGTTAAAAATCATATCAGCAGTTTAACTAACTATAAAGTTTTTTTTTAATAATTACTACAGTGTAATCATGAATTATATACACAAAACATTTGTTAGATCTACTTTGATTATAAAGCTAATATTAGGGTAAATATTAGGTTGGAGTAAATTTGAAGAAATGCAAAAGTAAAAGGGGATTTTGCAGGGACCATAAACTATGATTGATTTAAATTTTGTATTTTACTTATAAACATCTAACTTTAGTTGAAAACTACCTTTTGTTTTTCTCTGTACTCTTCAATTGCTCTCATGTTTGGACTCATGGCATCTGTCTCCTCATCAATTAGTGTAATTTGATTGGTTATGTTGTCCACAAGAATATCTTCTAATTGTTCCGGAGTATACGTAACAAGCTCCTGGACTTCATCTTCCTCAATTTCATGAAACTTTAGTCTTGACAACTAAGTAAGGTTAAAGTTCAATAACAATCGATTACAATGCAAATAAAATTTTTTAACTTACAATTTATTAAATATAATTAAATAATTTGTTTGCACAATATTTGAAATAAAACTTGTAATGAAATTAAAAAGTTACCGAGAGTAATAATATAAAATTGGCAGAATTCTATTATTATGAATTTATGCATCCAAAATGCAATAATCATGATGATATGGAGCAGTGACACTATAATTTTGGTGATCATTTAACTACTAAGCTAAGCTACTAAGCTCTATGTGTCAAAGATAAAAGTCTATTTATGCATAAATTTACCGAGAATTTAAAATGTTACTACAGTAATTTTATGTTTTATAGACCACTATTTCAGCAGAAGTTTGGTGATGCTGATGGCTTATTTACTATACTGCGCTTTTACCGAATGTCAAAAAAAGAAAACATATACCTAGGTGCACATAAGCAAAAGTTGGTTTTTTCTTAAAAATAGATGTAAATTTTACTGCATGACAGTCAAGCTAGGGAGATGTACTATAATATAAAAATAAAAACCTTATCTTTCCAATCATCGGCATTTTCTTTTTTTTTATCATTTGCCTCCATCAAATTAGTAAGATTCTTTCGTTGCAAACCAAAGGATTGTAGAGCTTTATTTTGACTTAGTTCAACTCGCTTTACTTCGATTTGGGTTTCTTCTAATCGTTTACTACATTGAATCTTTGCATCCTCCGTTTCTTGAATTGCCTATAATATTTGTAAGTCAAAAAAACTTGACAACTAAGACAAAAAAGATTGCTTTTTTTTAACATTAAAAAAAACATCTGTGCTAAAAGCTAAAAAGACAACTTTAGTTAAAAAATTCAACTTTGATCTATTTATATATTTAATGTAGGTGTTGTTAAAAGATTTTATTGCAAATTTCTATAAAATTTAATGTTGTAGCAATTTTAATTTAAATATAAAAAACTATTAAAAACAGTTTATGTTAGCACGCTTTAAGATATTTTTGAATGCATAATTAGATAAAATTGTTTAAGTTTAAAAATTTTTATTAGTTTTATTGCATATTATTGTAATTGAAAAAAGTCTACATTAGGCCAAAAAAAACAAGACATTTTTTAAACTTAAATTAAAGGCAATTTACAAGGAATTAAAAGATGATTTTTGTGCAACTTATTTAGCTCCATATTTCTTGCTTTTGTGTAATAAATTTAAGATAAACAACAATAATAAACCCCACACTTTAATTATAAATTAATACCAAGTGGTTTAATCTTACCCGATAAACTTTGGCACCATCTGTTTCCAATGCAGTCCATTCTTCATCCAATTTTGCAACCATATTTATATTCTCAGTTATTTCATTTTCCAACATCTCAATATTGGTCTTACACTTTTCAAAGTTACTTTAATATAAAAAAAATAATAAAAATTCTTGCATTACAAACTTGTTTATATTTTAAGTATATTTTAAACAATGTACAAGTCATAAGTTATTAACAGGTTTTTTAGATAACATACCGCTTTGACGTAGCCATTGCAACTTTGAGTTTAGGAATTTTTTTCAATGTGTCGTTTAAACCTTTTTTTAAGTTATCCAAGTGGGATTTGTAAGGTTTGAGTTTTTTTTCATTGATTTCACAAACCTTTCCATGAATTGTGTCTTTCTTGGTTGATATACTTTTGGTATTAGCAGTACCAGCGTCAAAATCTAAAGAAAATTAAGATGCATTTAATATTAAATAGCTTATAATGTTATTCTAAAATAAGTGGGTCACAGGTTTTAAAGTTAAAGGTTAAAATTATTGGTTACCTGCAGTTGCAGAAGCTACCTTATCCGTTAACCCTTTTAGTTGAACTTGGTTTGGTTTGGCATCTTGGAAACATTTTTCCAATTGTGGTAACCGTTGTTGGCAATCTTTTAAAGTTATTTCTTGACAACGAATTTCTTGTTCTGAAAGTTGCTTGTCTTCAGAGAACTGATGTAATTGATTGACAAGTAAGTTAAGTTCATTTTCTAGGGAAACAATTTTGTCTTGAACCTAAAAAGAAATTTTTAAGTAAAATTTAATCTGTTCAAAATGTCATTTTAATGTAAACAATTAACTAAAAGGAGACATACCTAAACTATTTTGAATCTCGATAACAATACCATTTACCTTTTTTAAATTACTTTCACTTTCTGAGCACAAGTTTTTTAGATTGGTCAGATCCTGGTGTGACATTTCAGGAGTTTTGTAGTTGGAGCTCATTCGACCTTTCATGACCCTGTTTCCACCCCCGGTCATTGTCCCTGAGGTGTCAACTACCTCACCCTAAAGAACAAAACAATTCACCAAATATAATAACAAATTTGTGAATAGTTTAAAAAAATAAATTTTTTTCATATAAGTTAGTCAACCAATTTTAAGTAAGAAAAAATGTTATTTTAGGTTAAAGCACCCAGAACCTGTAGGTAAAACATAATTAGAAAATAACAACTAAAAATAGAAAAAAAGTCACTTTTAGAGTCACAACTTTCCATCTTTTCTGTTTGTTATAGGCAACTTTTGTAGCAATTTCAAGGTTTTGAGCCACTAGAGTGTCTCTAAGAGCATGGTAAAAAGCCACCCTAAATCGTTCTTCTTTAACTTTTATAAGATCGACCAGCCTATCAAGTGGAGTGTTCTGTTTTTGGGCAGCTTTATGATGCCGCTCCATCTAAATATAACCGAATAAAAGCTATATCATACAAAAATTTTTAAAAATAGTATCCATATGATGCAGCTTAGTGGAAAGACAAAAAATTACCTTATCTAGAGCAACAAAAGTTGCTTGACCAACTTCGTTTTGTTTAAGAGCTTTGATACATTTTTCAGCAGTAAAAATATTATCTACAACAATATTTTCCAAAGCACCACAACACGAGGAAATTGCTACATCATATTTTTCATCTATTATGCCAAGGTCACCCTGAACAAAAAACATAAATAATGTTTTGCTAACAAGCATAACAACAAAAAAAGTTTTTCGCCTTTTTACCATTGTGTCAAACATACAAGAAAATTTGGCGAATCTTATGTGCTTTATCGTCCTCAAACTACCTTATTGCATTTAAGGACCTTGGCAAATTTTTTATTTAATGTTTCTTTAAGATAGATTTATTTATACCCTCACTTAAACAAATAAATCATAAGGTTTTAAAAATAGTTTTTTTTATGGTATCCTGATAAATGAAACCAAGCAAGCAAACAATATTTCAAATAATTGGATTTTTTACCAGTCTTCCATAAATTCCATCAATGTTTTGAGATCTTTTTAACTCCATAAGGAATTTTAAAACATTGCTTTGTGATTTATTTTGTTGGGCGCTTTGTTTAGCTTCACTGAGTGTAGTCTGGCTCTCATGAAGTTGATTTGTCAGTTGATTTTCATGTTTTTTTAAATCTTTCACTTTCAAAGTAACCTTGCAAAAAATTATAAATAAATTTTCAAATCAGTGTTTCAAATAAAATGTGTTTAATTACAGTTATTTTACACCTTTATTATATTTTTAAACTAAATTAAAAAAAAATACCTCAGAATGTTTAACTTTGATTTTTGGATACTCCTCATTAATATTGGCATACTTCTCAGTGGCAATTTGTTTGGCTTCGTTAGAGTTTTTCATTTGAGTTTTACACCTTTCAACGGCGTGTTTTGCTGAGTTTAATTTTTCGTTAAAAAGTTTTAACTCCATTTCTGCAACTTCCTTTTTACTTTTTGATTCATTTACATATTTCATTTTGTCAAGCAGCATGGTTTCTAATGCCTACATGTTAACATGTTAGTTAAAACCAATTCAAATTTAAAATTGCTTTTTAGTAATTTTAATTAATAAATTTAAAAAAATGTTAAATATTAAATGGTTTGTTCTTATAATTGGAACATTGTGTTTAATATTTAGGTTTTCAAAGTGTTTAGATTTTTATGAATAAGAATATTTTAACAAAAATCCCCACCTCCATTTCTTCCTGAAGAGTTTGCGTTTCTTCCTTTAAATTTGACATTGCATCATTTAAGGATTTTTCTGCATCCTTTTTTTCCTGAGTCAACTCTTCTTTACGAATGTTGAGCTCATTCATTTGTTCTTCCATTGTTTCTGGAGCAGTTTTTAACTCCTCCAACTATAATTAATAATTTGTTATAATATAATATTTTTCTCTATATATTTAATTTTAATAAGTTAACACCAAGTACTTATAAATATAAAGGATTAAATGAATCGCATGGATTAAATAAATTCTGTATTTAAAATGGATGAAATTAATTTAGAATAAACTAGGATAACATTCCAACTCATAGTTTTGATACTTTCTTGTTTTCCTTTTCCAATTTTATTTTTAACGATTTGGCTTGACTTTTTTGATGTTTTTTGTCTTCGAATACTTTAACATTTTTATTTTCCAACTCTCTCATTTCATCTTTTTTTTCTATGTGCTTAGATTTAATTTTTTCTAGTTCCCTTTTTTTTAAAAAAAAGGATAATTTTAATAAACATGTTTCAGCTGGAGTTTAAGTTTAAAAAGATTTCATTAAGTTAACAAATTAACATTTTATCCTCATTATTAACATTAAATATATTTATTTTAAAATTAAATATATTTCAAACTAAATACGTTTTTTTTGATACTAACTTTGAAATTTTGGCGCACTCTAGATTTTTAATTTTTTTCTCATCTTCGATAAGTTTTAAATTATTTTCAAATGTTTTGTTTTCATTTTCCATTGCACTAATGTCCTCATTATTCTTGTTTATTTCTTTTGTAAGATTGTATCTGGTAAAATTTATTTAAAATTAATAAATAATGAAAAATTTGGATCATTTGAGAGAGTCATATCTACATTTATCTATATTATTTAAAGTATCTAATTTGTAAACTTTTATTTTGTATTTAAACAATAAAGAATTGCCTACATGTAGAATTGATATATTTGATTCATTAGCGAAATCTTTTTATTTTTTTTGTTCAGGTATTCAACAGCAATATTTCTTACACTCTCCAGTTCATCTTTGTCTTTTTCCACAATTTTAACTCGAGCTAATTTGTCTTTTCTGTCCTCATCAAGATCTTCAACAACGCTATTTATACCTTCAATGGCATCTAATAAATAAACAAAAAAGTTTACTATTTCTCATTAAAAAATTTTATGCTAAATGTTACTCTATAATTTATAGATCAACAATGGCACTATTTATTGATTTTGTTGTATTATGATTTTCTAATAATACTTTGCCCTCCAAATACAAAATTAATTTTTACCTGGACAAGTATAAACTTGCTAATTTAAGATTTAAAGAAGAGCATTAAACTGCAGGGTTATTTTTAGTTATCATAGCCTTTAAATTAAATTTTGTCTTTTTTTTATTGAAGTTAAAAAAAACTAAACCCTGTGGTTTATAGTTCCTTTAAATTAACAATAAAAATTATATTTATTGTTAAATTTGTTAATTTAAAAAAAAAAAAAACTATTAAAATTAATTTTAAAGAACCTATTTTACAAACTTAATAAAAAGAGAAAGTATTGACATAGAATTAATTAAGATTTTTAAAGTAGTCGTATTTAAGGTAAGTAATAGCTTGAATACAAGTCATTCAAAATAAAATAGATCAGGCTGTAGCCTTTTAAATCATCCAGTTAAATTTACTTTTAAATCTGGAAGATCCAATAATATCTTCTAAATACTCGAGCATTCCATCTCCATGTTCATTTAAGGACTTTGGCTTCATTAACGAAATTTGTTCCACCTCACCCTAAACAAAAAAGTTTATCCAGTTTTAGAATTTAGGGCATAGTTTATAGACATATTAAAACTTAATTCCTTTAAAAAAGAGTTCTTTTTTATTTTTTGGAATAAATAGACCGATAACTTAACTAATCACTAACTACAACTTAACATAATATCTAACCTATATACATACTTTAATTTAAAATATTAAAATCCTGGTTGAATTTAATCAAGATTTACTGTGAAAACAAACAAACTGGGGTAAAAATAACAAAGAGAATATGAAAATTAACAATAGTTTATAACAATAAAGAAATCACTTGTAGCTTGTGGTCCTTCAATAAAATTTAGGACCATAAAAGTAAAGAAATGCAAGATCATAAAGTAACCAATATTTAAAATATAACACTATTAAAAAAAGGAATCCCCTATCATTAAATATATATATAGTGACTAGACTACAGGCCAGGGTTATAGTAAACATAAGATGGAGATAATTAAACATATTTTAAAGAACCATAAAAGTAATAAGAAATACAATAAAGACCGTAAAAAAAAGAAAATTTCAAAGAACAGAAACTACAAGGGATCCCAATAAAGATTTTTATGTCTTAAAGTTGAAGTATCAAAGTAAATAAAGCAACATAAACAATATTGAAATTAACTTTAAATTTTCCAATACTGTCTTTGCTGCTATATCTACATTTGACTAATTTTTTAATTAAAACTTATATAGCTAACCTGCTGAGATATAACAATACAACAAAAACAAATAAAAAAAAGTATTTCAAATTATTATTTTGATGGACTATATAAAAGAATGGCAATAACTTATTTGTTGAAAGATTTTAATAACGCAATTGGACAGCAAACAAAAATCATCATTGCCTTTAAGTTACATGATAATTTTGTGTGCTGCTACTTTGCATTACAATTTACACAATTATTTGTTTAAATTATAACTATAACAGAGTATATACAATCCAACTATACAAATATTTAACAAAGTACAGGATTTTACATGTTAGATAAAAACTTACTTGTAGAATAAGGAATCGGTTGTGGTTAAGATCAATTCCACTGTTTTGTAGGAAGGCTGCAATCTCTTTGAATTGAACCCGGCGATCATTAATATAATACTGTGATGAGTTGTCCTGTTTTCCCGTTCTTGAGACGAAAAATGAGCTACCGGGGACTGTACAATATCCTCCATCATCCTAGAAAGAATAATTTTTTATGTCTATTAAAAAAATGCTTGCTAATAGTTTGCACTGTTAATAATCATTAAAGTACAAATAAAGTGCACAAAAAATATGCTTCAAACAAACCGAGTTGCGTAATAGTTGTTTTCTTTTTGAATACACTCGTCTACTTGTTTAAAAACGTTTGGAAATCCTTCAAATTTCACCTAAACGATTCTGTCTAATTACTGTTCGCCTATTAGAATATACTGATTTTGTCTGTGTTATCTTTAATAAAGCCGCATACTGAAAAAATACTGGGGTTAAGGCGGAATTTAACCTTCGCTATGTCATTTGTGTCATTGTTATAGAAAGCCGATATGGCAATTGTCCTAAGTCGCGTCCTCACACATATTATATGTTGCAATAAATAAATCGCAGATACGCTTTAATCGTCCAGACTTGCCTGCCGACATGACGCTACTCGCACAATAATAAAACGGCCTTGTCAAATAGAACGGGTCTAGAAATAAAGCGAACGCCAAACAACCTCGCGCGTCGAACTGTGCGCAGTACAACTCATAGCACAATTAAATAAAGGGCTGTATTCGTTTAATCCGCATTACTAATAAGTCATAAATTTAGCGCAAAATTACCTTCAAAAGTTAGAACTATTAATTTTTAAATTGAAATATTAGTATACTTTTGTAGAAGATGCACTAAGTTAATAATGCCTCGAAACCCGCGTTGGCCTGACGACAGCCAAACGCTAAAAGAAGGTCGCGGGACAAGTGAATATGATATTTTATTGTTGTGCAGGAACACAATAGAACTTTACAATAAATATGATACGACATTCTTAAAATACACGACATTCAGTACACGCTCCAATGTTAAATTACAATTTAACACAAAAGTGAATGATAATTAAATATTTAAAAAAGTTTTTAACCTCCACTTGTGTTTATAATATTTCATTCTTATATTTTATTCTCAATGTTAGAATGCCGACTGTACAACCTTGTCTAAGTAACATTTGTTATTTCAAATTAATCGATTGCTATTGGCAATATTATGCCATAGCAATGTAATCTAACATCTTTAATCAGTGCGCAATGTAATATTGTTTACCAAAATATTTAATAACAAAATATAAAATTTATATAAACGCGTAAAACGATGCAAATTTAATTCTTTTATTTTTTACCTTTTTGTTTACATTGTAACACATAATTGATCAGTTGAGGTAAGATAAAATAATGGTTAAGCTAAGGTCAAGTTTGCTTATAAAAAAAGATTGTCAAAACATAAATTGTGTATACGGACAAAATATCCTTTTTTATTTGTTTTTTGAACACATGTTTACTTACTAAAAGACTGCTATTAAGCTTATCAATAATATGGGATAATATTATTTATTAGGTTAGTTTAAAATCCTGGTAATTATATTATTGTTAAATTTACACAATATAAATTAAAAATAAAGTGTTTTTCTTACTTATATGCTTATAAGCCAGGGATGGGTTGAAAGCCAAATTACTCGGATTCAACCAGCCCGAGTATTTCGATACTCGTCCGAGTACTCGGTTATGACATCATTAAAACATATGACTACTATCGAGAATTTTGCTCGCATAGTAATCGAACTGCAAAGATTTGTCAAAAAACTCGTGTTAATGGATTATAAAGTGTATAACATGGGCCATACTACTAACTGCTAATAGCGATATGATTTTAAGTCCATACAAAGATATAAAAGTTTGAAATTTATTAGGCGTAAAATATTGGTGCTACGAGGCTGAAAATGGCAGTTTTTCCATAGCAACGCAATGATAAGCCCTTTATTACAAAATACAAATCATAATACAATAGACCCTAATATATAACGAACGGACTACGTTAATTTGTTTTTATAAAATAAATAATTAAAGGAAGTTTTGAACGAAGTTTTTAAAATTTTGATAGTGACCTATGCTACTTAAGAGTTAAAAAGCCAAACATAAGCCAGGAAACTGCGTATCAACCAAATAAGAAAAAATTGCGTATCAACCAAATAAGAAAAAAAATTTTTACTAAGTAAAAAGTGCATTTGTTGTGCATTCGTTGCTTACGTAACATAACAGAATTGTGAGTAATTTATTTAGGAAAGGGCAGACCTCTGTTTTTTTATGTTTAGTAATCGTATATATACGTTCTTAAACGACAAATTATTACTTGGCATCCGAGTACTCAGATTCAATTGGTCCATCTTTATTAAAAGCCATCAAAAAATAAAAAATATTGGTAATCTAGGTAAAAAATTTTGGTAAAAATTTACATGTTTACATTTAAACACGCCTAATACCTAAAAAAACAAAACCTTTTTCAACTTACCAAGTCAGTAATTTTTTCAAAGTGAACTTCGACAGTACATGAAGTTGCAGATTGATGATTTTTACTTTTATGAATAAGAACAGAGAGCTTGGTGGAACGAATTTTATTAGCTCGAAATCCAAAAACAAACAACATTGAATCTATCACATTAGACTTTCCACTTCCATTTGGACCAATAATTGATGTAAAACTCTTTATTTAATATCAGATTAAAGTTTTTTTTACTATTAAAAATCGTTACTAGTTAATTTATGTGGTGTAATTAGCCAGCAGGTTATATATCATTAATCTATAGCATAAACAACTATTTACTATAATTAATCTATAGCATAAAAAAAACGTTTTACTTTATATACCTTATGAAATGGACCAAGAACTTGCTTGCCTGAATAAGATTTAAAATTTTTGTTGACTATGTGGGTAATAATTAACCGGGGATCGCCCTCATTGCCAACCCCAAATATTTTTGGGGGAGGATCAACTGTTAATCCTTCAGGAAGTTCTAGGTTTGCATCTGTGAAATTTTGTTTAAAAATAAAAACAAAAAGATAAGGGATCAAAAAAAAATATATATATATATTTGATATGTATATATAGTCTATAACTTGTATTTAAGGTTTATTAAACAGTTAAATATTTAAATATCATTAAAAATAAATGCCTGGCTACACAACACACAATAAATAACACTTTCAGACTGTATTAACATACTAATGAGGGAAGTAAATATAAATTTTGCACAACTTCTAGTAAAACTTTTTACTAAACTGCTAAACAAGATTTATATAAAACAACTAGTTTTTTCAAAATAAAAATTATAAATCTATGATTAGTTTTTCAAATAAAAATTATATATATATATATATATATTTATGAAAACCAAAATTATATCTATGAAATCATTTAATGTAGTTGGATAAAAATAAAACAATTATTTTATTTAATACACAAACAGATAAAGTACAACATAAATTAGGCAAGAAAAGGTATGGGAAATTTGCAACCTCTTTTTTCAGTAATTATTTAAAAATATTTTAGTATATATATACCCATTTAAAAATAAATGCAGTATATAATTTAAAAATAAAAAATATTACCATTATCACTAGTAGCTGCTTCTGCAGCTTCAGCATCCATCATTTCCACATCTTCTTCATTTTTTTTAACCGCAACTATTCCCATTATTTTGAATAAGTTATAAGGACCTATTTGCCTTAATAGCCTATATGACTAAGAAATTCAGCAAAAACCCTAAACTTCAAACGGCAGGTGATCTATTGGGCATAACCCAGTCTGGAAAGTAGGGCAGTTTATAACTTCTGTCCTTATATTAACTGATCAAATAATACATTTTGCAAGTAGATACACAATTTTAAATTTAATTTCAGTTAAATAAAAGATAAATACAACAATTGTTAGCAAAAGAGATAAAAAAATGAGTTGAAACACAAATACTACCAAAAAATAAAGCAATTTTTCTTTTTGATACTGTTAAACAATGCCTAAAAATCATTGTTTCACAGTTGTACTTTTATGCAATATTTTTCGCGCGCACAATAAAAACTAACAGTAAAACTAAACACTAGATGTCCAACTTTTTAATAAAATTTGCCAAAAAAAAGTTAATAATGCAGTACATTTTTGTATTTCTTTATTCTTCATAAAAAACAACTTGGCTTTTGCCGAATAAAAAAAAAAACGATTTCCTGAGTAGTGTCTAGCAAAGAAGGGTTTACAAAAAATGTCAAAAAGTTAGTTGGCTTTAAGTCGTATTTTATTTTTTTGGCTAAAAAGCAAAAACATTAAATTTTAAACCATCAGCAAAATAAAATGTTAATATTAAAGACGATAAGAAAAAACAAAAATAAAATTTAACACAATATACAAATTTGATTTAGTTTAGGTTTAACTGTTTCTAGTTGGGCGACCGAAACTTGATAAATGTGCAAAAATGGCTTTCAACGCACATCACATTTAAATGTTATTTTTGGAAGAACGAGGATTCTTTTAAGAGAACGAGAATCTTATTTAAATAAAATCGCTTTAGGTACTAATTTCCGATTACAACTTAATCCACCTGACGAGAATATATTTTCGGATCGTGTGGATTGATTGACTATTAGATGGATAGAAGGATCGAATGGGTCGAATGTGTTAATGGGTAATCTAAATAGGTGAGGGTTAGGGCAAGGGTTTAATTCATGAAAACTTTTTGTTTAATTAAATATCCGTCAAATATGCATTTGAATTATGTAATATCTATTTAATATATATTCGATTCAGTTAATAAAACTCGATCCATTAATCCGTTCGATCCGTTGATCCGTCAAATATATATTTTCGTCAAGTAGATTAAGTCCGATTCCTAATTTCCAAAAAAATTAAACTAAAATAACATCTAGTGTTAAGTTTAAAACCTAACAACTTTCTGCCAGAGAGCTCGCAGCAATGATATACAATAAACAGAGATGACCAATTTTACAAAATTTTACGCCAGAAAGTGAAACCTACATGTTAATCGAGATTATGCCCAAAGTAAAATAAAAATAAATTTTTTAATTTCGCTTTTTTATTATTAATTTTTTTCTTTATTTTTCGGCTTCCTTATTTTCCATTTTTTTTTGTTTCTTAATTTTCCGTTTTTTCATTTTTTGTTCTTTTAATCTCTGTTCCTCCATTTTCCATTTCCTCATTTTCAGGCGACCCTTTCATTAAATTATTTTTGAAACGTAACACTTTTGAAATCGCTACAGCTAATTTACTGTACACGTCATAAAAACCCTTTAAATTTCAATAAAAAATGTATGATGTTAAGACAATTTGGAAAGTTTGGCGTTTTGATTAAGCGTATGAAAACTGCTGTTTATAATTTTTTTACATTTAAAAGCTTTTAAAACTACATTTACAAATTTTGTAGTAAAACGTCAGGTCGTACTAAAACAAAATATTTACGTTTCTGTCTGACGACTGTCAGACTGTATATATTACTCGTTGCCTGTCTCCCAACTATTAATTATTTGATTATACACAACTCAGATTAGGCAGTTAGGATTTAAATAAAATTTCAAGTGCTCTATTTAATTTTCTAACATTTGTGCTTAAGCTATAAAGTCAGCTTAAACATTCAGTCTAAATGTGCAAATATGCAATAATATTATTTAATAATTAACCTTTATTAATTAAATTCTACTCACTTTTTTTAAATTTTTAGGGTTTGTAGTTATAATAAATTAAATCTAAAAAAATAACAATGGTGACAAAACAAAGAATGCGAATTGCTTCTGAAAAACACAGTAAAAACATTACTCAACGAGGAAGTGTAGCAAAAAGTTTGGTATGTTTGGTTGTTCTGTTTACCGTATTTAAACCTAAATAGTATAGTAATCAAAATAATTTATTTAAAAAGTTGTTGGTATTGCCCAGTCTGGAAAGTAGGGCACAGTCCACGCACGAAATTTTTTCATTAAAAAAATGCACGCCTGGAATTAGCGTTTTGCATGCATGGTATCTTTAAAAAATGTGCACGCGCAGTACTAACGCCTAAAACACGCAAACATAAATCACGCTTGCACGCTCAGACCGAATATTTTGGTACGCGTGCACGCGCGGTCACGCATTTTTTCACGCTTGCCCGCATGAGATCTCGTCGAAAACTGCCCTACTTTCCAGACTGGGGTATTACTATAAGCATGTTTCCTAACTTATTCAAAATTCATAAACTTTTCAGGAGAGTTTATCCAACTAAACTTAATAATTGTAATGTATCTTTTGCATTCTGAATTTTTTTTAAGTTGAGAATAGGCTTTATATATGCTTTATATAGTAAATATGCTTTATGTAGAACCCTAAAGAAGAAAGTTCTCCTGTTGGACCCTGGTTATTAGCACTTTTTGTTTTTGTTGTTTTTGGATCAGGTTGGTGAATTATTTTATGTGTGTATATTATGTTTAATTAGTTATTTGCCCTTTAAAATAGCACCATTAAACATATTGGCTTTAAAATAATTTAATTTGAATAACTTTATTTTTTAAACCCTCATTGTATAAACTCTAAAACATTTTTTATTGATCAATAATTATCTGATTATTTTTTTAAAATTTTTTTCTTGTTTGTATAAAAAAACTATTTAAATGGGTTAACACTAAATTGTTAAATAAATTTTGAACTAAAGAATTATTTTGCAGCAATTTTTGAAATAATCCAAAAAGTTCGATCCTACTAACCTGCCCAAAGAATTTGAGATCTTGTATAACATTTTTCCATCTTTTACTTCAATATAACTTTTATTATTGTGTCTTTGTCAACCTACAGTTACATTTAAAATCTTTAAAAACAACTTATAATTATGAATTCGAGGTAAAAAATATAAAGTGTATATATATAATTGTTTCTACATGGTGTTCTTTTCTTCAATTTGGTGTATTGACTTCAAGCAGGAATAATTTTAATAAATTTACCTTCAAAATATATACATTGTTTTGTTGTATCAAGGTTTTTTTTAACTAATTTTTATATTCACAAAAAAACTAAATATTTCAGGTTTGTGTTATGTTACTTTTACAATTTAAAATAAAACGTGAAAACAAAATAGAGTCCTGTAGACCACTAATCGCTAGTCTATTTCGTTGGGTAGGCTATTACTTCTTGGTATGCTGCAAATCATTTACGTGAACCATTTATCCCGTTTAAAAATACATAAAATAGCACTAGGCTAAATCAGTATATAAATTTTTTTTCAATCTTAGTTGTCGGGTCAGCAAGTGTAATTTGCAATTTAATCTTAACCCGCTTGGGTAGGGCGTGAAAAATTAAAGTTTAAAAAACGAAAAATAAAAAGCGGTAAAAATTATTACTAGTAAAAAACAGCAATAAATTATGCCTTCTGTATTTGTTTCTTTAGTGGAATAGTCATTAGTAACGCATGCAAAACTAATTCCTTGTTATTACAGAGCTTCATATTACTAGGACTAAGCCTATTATCTCGGTTTGTAAAATGTTTTTCTTCTATTTTAGATGTTGATTGTATATAATTAATGTTCTTTTTATCATTTTATGTTACGGGTAAGTTAAACAACCCTTTTAAAACGGAGAATGTGTTTTTGTACAACTAATATATTTGGACCCACAGGCAGAGGATACAACATTTTCTTTTAAATCTTTTGTATTTACTTTTAAGTGAATTATTAGTAAAGAAAAAGATTTCATGTTGTTAGGAATAAAATGTTTTGTATGTAATTTCCATATCGTAAAAACAAATCAGTATTTATTCAAAGTATAATGAAAGAAGTGCAAGGAAAAAGTCTGACCGTCGCGTAATTTAGCCCATCGTTAAGGTGGCTATACAGTAAGGTTTTAATCATAATAAAAGTATTAATTATATTTTAACTACACCCTAAGTTGTTTATCAAGACGAGGCGATCGTCCTGATTTAGTAAAAGCCTAGGTACTTCGCTCTACTGGCTTACTGTAAAAAAAAATCAGCATAATCTCTTTTATTTACATTATTTCGTAAAGTAGGTGCGGTAACTTACTTTAGTAAAAAAAATATAAACTCTTATTGCAATTATTTAGATTAAAACATAAAACAAAAATATACTACAGGTAAATGGTACGCTCTATATTTTCTCGCACCTAAGTCATAACTAGATTATTTTAAGAGCTACACAAAAAATATTCAAAGGCCGAGGTTCGGGGCAACAAATCACGATAAATCCGCAACTTTACAATCATGGTATGGTTAGGTCCTATGACCAACAATAAGGTGCCAGGGACCACTCATAACAACATTAATGTTACATAAGCCTGTAGAAGTTTATCTTGCTAAACTACACATGCAAATCTTTTAAAAGCAACTTTACTTCTCTTACTTAGTTTGATAAACTTTTTTGCATTTGTAGGTGCAATCGCGTTTTTTTTTTAGCCTTCGTTTACAACCCATCGTAACAAGTTCATTAATTAAATATACCCATTAAAATCAGAATAAAGGGAATAAAAAAAAAAACAATGAAGAATCTAACTTGCACGAGGATATTATTTTTAATAAAATTGTTTTAGTACTTTTCGCGATGTCGGTATTTAAAATTTACCAAATTTACAAAAGGGTAGATTTTTGACACGCTCGAGTTTGTTTTTTTTTATTTTATTTTGGTTTTTCGCGCACTGATAAAAGTAAATAATAAATACGATATACAATTAATATTACAACAATGCGACGAGAAAAATGACAAAATCAATTTAATGATTTAAAACATACCAAAAGTATTAATGTTTACATGAAGATTTTAATTATTTTATGGCATGGTCACCAAACCCAGTATAGATTATATTATTAATAAATGCGATAAATAAAATACATTTTACAGAATATACACCAAAAAAATAAAACTATAACAAAGGAGTGACGGAAAAACAAAATAAAATTGTACGAAAAAAAAAGAAAGTTACGACACATTTGATTTATAATAGTAGAGCAATCACTTCGATGGTAGTTGCCGTGTAAAAAATAACTTAAAGAAAATAATAATTACATTTAATATAACCCAGTATGGCTCTAGTAGGAAAGCACGAACTGTTCACGATAAATTGCATGTGATAAAGGGACTAACCGAAATAAACCTACCTAAAGAAAGAACGTCCCAGAATGGCCTTTCACAACGTATATCACATACAACGCACAAAAATATTAAACAACCCACCAACTAGTGGGGGTTCACGTATATAGAGTAAGTAAATATAAATGTTTAAAACTAGTTAATAATAGAAAAGAAAGAGGAAACTTGATAAATTAAAATATATTACATTGATAGTTTAAAGAGAGATTGCATAATTAAGTTAAGTTTGTGACGCAAAGTGTTAGAGTAGCTGAATGAATAAGTAGCTTTGTATGGTCCAAATTATTTGTTCAGGGTGGTTGGAGGAATATGGTAAGGTTGGTGTTGCTTTTTGAAGTATATGGTCTGAGAGCCCAGTCTGTAAAAACAAAAAAATTCTCGGCAGTAATAAGTTCTTAGTTAATGTATTTATAAGAATAATTTACTGGTAATTTATTAAAAACGATGCTGCTTTGGTGTTTTGACACTGGGTTTGGCAAAATTTTAAAGAGGAGTTTTGGAATTGTAGCACACAGTGTAACAGAAAAAAAATATATAAAAAATACATAAAAAAAAAAAAATAAAAAATATTGTGAGTACTTAGGTGCAGTCAAGGAATAGTGCAATTACAAATTTAGTGAAAAGGTTAGTAAAAAATAAATTAGGAAATAAAACTGTTTCACAAGTTTGGCATGACCTGTTATCAGCATGGACTGCCTTTCGGAACAACAAACTATTGCACAGCGCACTTAGTTACTTTACATGTGACGTCTGTAGCTTGTTGGGCATGAGCTAGCCTTTTTTTTAACGTATTATATTTTTTGTGCCGCATTTATTTCGCATTTCCTGTAGTTTCAATTCTAATTAAAAGCAGCTTGTACAGATTACATTTGGTAGATTAAATCTTTAGGCAGGTGGGTTATAAGTCAGCGAGTTTGATTTAACACGACTATTTTGTGTATTTTAATTAAGTGTAGCCTTCTTATTAATGCTCATTTTTACAGCGTACTCTATTGGGGTTTAATAACCGTTTAATCCATAGTAGGAGTTTATTAGATCGTACACAGGTAAAACTTACCCGCGTGTAAGTTTTATTACCGCTATACGTCGCCGTCGTGTGCTTATATGCTGGTAGACATAGGAGGATATCCTTACGGATTTATAATCTTAATTTGCTATTGCAAACAACAACATTAAATTGAACGGCTCAGGTTTTTCGTCTGTCCTGACATTTTTATATCAAACATGCAGAATGCCACGCCGAAAAAAAAGAACCAAAAATTATAACTCAAATCTTTTTAAATCGTTTGTAATTTAAGTTTAAAAATCACTTTTAAAAAAAATTTCAAACGCAAATTTGCGTCACTCTAGCAGATCATGACATGGCAATGGTAGAAGCGCTGCTTTAACATACGGTTTTGCAATGTTTTCTTTTGCGCTTTGAAGTTTTATGATGAGTTTCATTTAATTAAAAGTTTATTTTAGTTTAATTTGTATTCTTGTTTGCCAAATCAAACCTAGGAATAACGTTAGAATTGCTTAAAAAACAATCAGACTGTTAAATCTTTACCTAGTAAGCGCAAACGCGATTTTATTTTGCTATGTAGGCTACCAATATCTTTTAGATAAAGGCAAACCAAAGTGTTAATTAAATTACAAGTATGACTTTTAAATCGTTTTTTTTTGTTTTTTTTAATAAATTGTAGGTGGCAGTAACTAAAACCGCCTGACTTTCAGACCCTTGGCTGTTTAAATGGAAATGTAAAATCGCCTAATTTAATTAAAATAAGCATACAATCAGAAACTTATTGCTACTTGCCCTATTTATAACAATTTATGAATAATAAGGTAATAAAACCTGTAAATATTTTTAAACCTTAACAATTTTACCTAATCTCGCTTTTAAAATAACTTTGAAACGATGTGTAATTTGATTGTGACGTCATAATCTACCAGAGTGACGTCAATTCGCGTTTTTATAGGAACAAAGTTTTAAACTAAGATTGCAGACTAACTACACAACCAAAATTAATAAAATTTAAAATATATCAACTAACAACAACATATACTTTAATTTAAAAGTAAGTTGTATGACCCAGAGCCATACTGTTTAAGAAAATTTTAAACGTAATCAGATAATCCAATAAATTTACCTGTCAAACAGAAAAGAACTATTAAAAATGCCAACCCTCAAAAACAATTCTAAAATTTATTTTATTATTTTTTTAATTTTAAATCTAAATTTTCAGATTGAAACTCACATATTTGTCTTCGAATTATGTTTCAGACCACGTGGGAAGAACAACCCCGCGTTAGCAATATAATATTTAGTTTGATTGAGTTGAGGTATAAGCGGTAAAAATTATAACAGACTTTCTGGCATTTTACATAAACTTTTGAACCGACTCAACACCATATCAAGTTGGCCGATAGAATTTTTTTGAAAAAGTATAACAACGTTAAAGAATGCTGTGTTTAACCAGTTAACACGACCCACAATTGTTAAAAAAAACTTATATGTAGTTATGCCCAAGACTATGCTTTTTTATTAGCCCAAGACTATGCTTTTTCTACATAAATAGTTAAGACACTAAAAAGACATTTTTTGTTCATTTGGTTTCCAATTAAAATCAATAAAGCAAAACCTTGAAATAATAGTTTAACAGCTAAACTTGAACTTTTAATTGTTGGATTCAAGCTGCAATAATTAAAATATTCCTTGTGAAAAAACCATGGTTTAAATCTAAAAAAGTAGAATTTGCGTTTTAAGAAAAAGGCCGGGAATTGCCCAGCTTCGGGCTACATAGGTATTTACCTTGCTGTAATTAATAAAAAAATCGTTTAGTCTGCTTTGTCTTAAAAACAGTTGAGGTTTGTAAATGAGAAATTTTAACAAGATGGGAGTTTAAAAACCAACAAGTAAGTTATTATATGTTAGTAAAATAAAATATCGTCGTAAACAAAGACAATAAAAATGAAATATAGTAATAGAAATCAATTGTATTATAAATAACTTAGCAGTAAATAAACATTATTGTAAAAAACCTAATGAATAAAAATAATTTTGTTACGCTAATTATGCTTTTTACGTCACTTCCGCCAATTCAATATTTCATGATGTTTTAATGATTCATTATAACATGGAGGGGAGATTATTTTTAAATACTTTAACAAAGGCAATTTTATACATACATTAGTTTTACCTAACATGTTTAAGATTAGCAATAGGCTTAAAAAGTCATATAAATTATTTTAAATATATGTTTAATTTGTCTTACATGAGCTGAAAGTAGCGTGTGATAATTATTACTTTTCAGCCTAGTGGTGTACACGACATTTAAATTCTATAATTACTGCTTACTTTATAATTTTAGTGCTAGCAAAAGCCAGCGTAAATTTTTATGTCAGATTAAAACTTTCAACGTAGCTTTTACAGATTATCAAAAGTTATTTAAAAGGGCTTCACCCGAAAGTAACAAAACATTTATAAAAAAAGGTTTATATTGTTTAAACCACACAGAATGTGTTGACATAAGGTATGATTTTAAAAAAGAAGTTGTTGATATTTTCTGTTTGCAACGTTCTTCAATGTTGGCTGATAAAATTATGAATTTCGATAAATATTCAAACTCCAACACTTCGATAGTAACGACAAAAAAAAGCTCACCTTTGTCGTTGCACAACCCTGGTAATGATATTGCCGATAACATTGAATCAAATCATCTAAAAAAAAATAAAGCTACAAAATTGGATCGTATTGAACAAAACGGCCATATACCTTTAAAATATCATTCTAAATCCGAACCATTACCTATCGCAAGGGATAAAGTTTGTTTAAAAAAACAAACAAATTCCAGCAGTTGTACAAAAAGTTCAGTTCAACCTAACGATACCAACACGGACGCGAAAATATCTCATTATCCAATAAATTTAAAAATATTTGATCGATGTCCAAGTAACCAACGACAAGTCTTACATGCGGTGTCTTGTCAAAACAGTTATAACCAATTCGTTAGGTATGAATCAAACAATTTTAATCTTACTCACAATTCGTTGCATAGAGCGTTTTCACAGCCAACTCAGTTCGTAACAAATAGCGAGGAAAATATTTTAAACGAGAGTGGCCTTTCGTCGCGTTGGACATATCCACCACCGGTTTGGGTACGAAGTAGTAAATTTGCAAAGGTTAATGGAAATGGCGAAGGATATACAGGACTGAATGTTGTTGGGTCCAGAAAAATAAACCTTGGTGACGACTTAAACAGAATGTTATCAAATGATAGGCAGCTAGAGTCCTGCACTGCAACAAAAGAAACAAGGCAAGAAGAGAGAAAAAAAAGTACTTGTAAAAGATGTTGTGTTCGAAATCGTAGCTTACTGGCATTAGTCGTTATTCTTATTATAATCACACTGTCCACACTTTCAGCATTGGTGTATTTTGGTAAGTTGAAATTTTATATTTTAAATCACGATTTTTAAGGTTCGTGCAATTTTTTAAGTTAATGTTGCTAATATTATATAACCAAATAATTTGCATGAAAATTTAAAAAAAAGTTAAAGAAAACTAAAATTACTTTAAATTTAAGTTCATTTTATATAACACAGTACTGTTTTTGCAAACTTTGGCACAAATGAATTTTTATTATTTCAAAATCGCCATTGAGAATTAAGTTATAACGACTGGATCGGCACAAGTAACTATAAAAATACCTTTATTTAAACAAAATCGACCAGTTTATAATTATTATAAAAACAAGCTATAACACCCCCGGGCACCAAAACGAATTTAAAATATTCCTGCTTAAACTTCTCTTAGTAGAATGCCAATTGCTACCTCAAAAATATTATTTTTGAAATATTTAAAAACGTGTCTAAATTAATATTTCAATCAAAATGCAATATTATTAAAGTTGTGCGTTTTTAAGCTCCCCGTTGTTTGAAAGTAATAAATTATAAGTTTTCTATTTAAACTAATTTTAAATGGGCAGTCGGCACGTAAAATTTATTGTTATAGCTTTGCAAGTTTTTAGCTTAACTATTCTTTGTGTATTTCTGAATCGGTTTATTTTAAATTAGTATTATTTTATTTTTAAAAAATATCTAGCTTAATCAAATCATGCCGCTTATTTAATCTATAACAGTATTAAATGGTTTGGAAAAGAAATTAGCAAAGCTTTAAAACGAAGTAATAACAAATGATAATACAAAATTAGTAAAAAATACAGAACAAATATTAGTTACTATTTAAAAATATAATTAAAAATTTAGCCAGGAAACTAGATATATATTAAAAAGGTTTGAAATAAAAAAAAATAGGCAAAATTACTTTAACTTTGCTACAAAAAAAATCTTAAATTTTAAATTGTTAATTTACACCACAAAAAATTTAAAAATAAGCATACATTATAATAAAAAAGATTTACTAAGAAAAAAAATGTATTGTAAATAAAAAAACGGAAAAAAATGTATTGTAAATAAAAAAACGCAAAAAATATTTTATTTTTTTGTTACATGGTAGGCAATGTTATACTTTTAAAACAATGCATGATACAATTTTATTCTTTAATGTTATTTTTAATTTACTCTTTAGTTCTTTTTGGAAATAAAGTCGATAAAACCGGTAAGAAAAATTGGTGCTCATTATCTTTTTTTTAAACTAAGGCAAATTTTATTTTATTTTTTATTCTGTTGTAAATTAAAAACTATTTTTTTATCTCTTCGTTTAATTTTTTGCATTTTACGCATTTCAATTTTATATTTAAATAGTTGAGATATTAAATTTAATCTATTTTTTTAAATATTAATTAAAGGTGCTACCTCATTTGTCACAACAACAACGATTTTGCAATCAACAGATATTTCGACTGTTAAAATTATTCTTAATCAAAGTAAGTAGCCACCTTTTAACCAATTAAAACAGCGTGACATTTAAAAAAATTAAAATTGTTATAGCATAAAATATTTTAACTTTGTTTATGATAAATATTTAAAGTTAAAAACTAGTAAAAGCATAAGTTAAAAACTAGTAATATATTTTAAAAATTTATACGCCAATGTTTAAAATTAATAATGTTTATATGATTCGCAAAATATATACCATTGACCATTTTATTCACCTTTGCAAATACCATATGTTGCAATTTTTAATTTTTTTTTAGCTTTGTATTGCGGTACCATACCCGATTTATATCTTAATGATTTGGGTACTCGTTCATTTGTATCACCTAGGCCCGATTTTATTACCCAACTTTTCCAAACTGATGCAAGGATCAACGTAACAAGTCGTATCGTGGGAGGAGAAAGCGCCAACATTCTTCAATATCCATGGCAGGTATGAACAAATATGATTTTCTTACAGTTTTAAACTACTAAGATTTGTAGTAATTTACGTAATGTCAATGAATGTTAAGTTTAGTAATATGTTTGAGCATGCGTCTTGGTTAAATGCAATTTATTTTAAAGCGCAAGTATATGGAATGCATTAATATAAAAAGAATATGTTTTTTTTAACTAAACAAAAATTTTATTTTAAATTAAACATTTGCGATATCTAAATTAAAGCAACCTTGTCATATCTAGAATACCAATTTTAAACAAAAAAATAGTTAAAAATTATAACGCAAAATTTAACTTCTGAATTCGAAACAAAAAATAGCTTCACCTGTTTATTTAAAATCTATTTCGTGCTACAAAAGGTCAGTAAGTCATTAGTCATTTAAATAATTATTATTATTGTTATTATAATTTTGGCCAACGGCAGCATTTGTACATCATATATCACAGAATAATCAATATGAAAATACCGAACCAAATTTATCAACATACAATCCCATTGAGATATCATCGCCATTTGTTGGCTCGGGGGGTAATGAGTCCGACACAACGACTACTAATGCCATTTTTCATCAAGTTAGTATTCAGTCAAGGGTTGTTGGGGGAAATGACTCCCCTCGTAAAAAAATTCCTTGGCAGGTATACTTTTTTATGCTTCTCTGAATAACAACATCATTTTTTTCTAAGAAAACATATTTAATAAAGATTATTGCCTAAAAAATAAATATTATTTCTTGTTATTTCATTTTTATGTGCATGTTAAGTTTTTTTTTCGATTAGCATTCTTTTGCTTAAACCTTAAGTATTGTTTATTTTAAATAATTTTTCTTTTTAGGTGTAAAATAAGTTTTACCTACATATCATTTAAAAATTAATTTTATAGTAATATTAATTATTAAAAAAATTTAGGTTAGTTTGTGGTATAAAAAGGGAGTGACTTGTGGTGGTTCAATTATATTAAACAATTGGATTATTACAGCCGCCCATTGCACTTACTTGTAAGTAAATTTTACAAATCCCATGACATTTTAAGTTATAAAAAGCATTCAAAACTTAGTTTTATTTTATTTTTTTTAAGAAAACATGAACCGTCTGATTGGAAAGCTTACTTTGGAATGACGTCGTTATTGCAAAAAGGAATTCCCCCTTCAGAAGCAAGAGAAATTATTCGTATAACACAACATCCAAAGTACAAACAAGATCAAACTTTTGACTACGACATATGCCTGATGAAGGTATTTTTTTATATTTAATCGAACATTTATCTTTTGTATTTGAAAATTTATACGTTATCTAAATTTAGAGTTAAAATTGATAAATCTTTTAAGCTACGCAGTCATGTTTTAATATTTTAAAATCGAGCGAAATTGTGTCCTTGTACAAATTGTGTTAAACTAAAATTATAAAAATTTTACATTTGCAGTTAAAAAGTAAGTTAATTTTTTCGAAACACATTCAACCAATATGCATTCCTCCTTCGAGTTTTACATTTAAGGCTGGTATGTCTTGTTTTGTGAGTGGATGGGGGTCAACGGATCCATTAGGTGAAAATACGCTTTATTGCTTTTTTTAGCTTAGAAAAAATATTCACAAAGCCGTAAATAATTTTAATTATCAGTTGATTTTAATATCAGGCTATACGCCTCATCCTGACATTTTACAACATGCGCAAATCAATATAATTGATACCTCCACATGCAATCAAATGACTTGGTTAAATAGGATGGTTACACAAAGAATGATTTGTGCGGGAAAGCCTCAAGGAGTCCGGGATGCTTGTCAGGTATAATTGTAAACTTGTAAAATATATATTTATTGTGGTGATAACAATAATACACATATTTTAAATATAATTATAGTATTTTAAAGTATCACTAATTACTGAATTTATTTCACAGGGTGATTCGGGGGGTCCCCTATCGTGTTTTATTCCCGAGAGGGGTGTGTGGATGTTAGCTGGAAGTGTGAGTTGGGGAGTAGGGTGCGGGCAGCCAAGGTACCCAGGTGTTTATTCAAACACAACCTTTTTTACAGATTGGATTTGGAATACTATTGGTTAGTGATAAATATATTATTTGTCCATGAACTTCAACTATATTTCAAGAAATAATTGCGCCATATCCGTTTTAAGTGTTATCCCTGTAATTGTTTAATATATAATTCGCCAAACCTCATTTTAAGCTGATTCGATAATACAAAAAACCAAGGCTTCAGAACAACCTGTATTTCTATGCGGACTAATACCTTAATTAATAGCCTGTCAAAAAATCTAGATTTGTAACCCATAATTATCTAAGATTACGTTACTCGAAAAATGTAGATGTAATTTGTGTCTGATGTTTTTTTTTCATTACTATCCTATATTTATTAAATTCGTAATGTGTTTAAATTTTTTTAAATTGTTAATACGACTTTATGATAGACACCTTAAAATACCAAAGCTATTTTTTATCAGTTTGGTACTGTGTTTCATTTTTGTATAAGTTTCATTCAAAATAAATAGGACTATTTTTAAAAAGAAATTAGGCTAATTTGTTTGAAGCTAAGTGTTCTAACAACTGCTTCCGGCATGCATGTTCAACGGCTGAAAGGTCTTGCGCGTTTTTAATTATAGTATTTAAACACCTGACGTGACGTCGCTGTTTGAAACAAATTTCTAAAATTGGGATTTCAGCAATACTTTTATTTGCTTCACTTTTTCAAAATGTGTAATATTTAATAGTTAAGTTGGCCAAACTTTGTTAGACTATGTAATAAAATAATAATATCATATCTTACTACTTTCAGGTAAATCCTAAAGAAGAATTTATTTACCCAAATTCAATCACAAATGGTTTCGCTGATTTTATTTATACATTGTTGACAAATTAAAACTTTTATGTCCTCTGCCTAATAGTGCCGACATTTGCTTTATTTGTAATATTTGTGCCTATATGCCTTCTTCAAATGTATTCTAACGTATAGTTTGATTTCTTCATGTCAAGGTTTTGTATATTTTTAAACACAGCTATTAACCAATTACCAATGTTGTTTTGGAGGGTTTTTATATCATAAACAACGAAATTCAATATTAGCTATACATCTATTTAAATAGTTTTATCTTTAAAATCGTTCTTTAGTAAATATATTATTAAAGATACTTAGTATTTTAGTAAATTTTATATATAATTTTATGTTCATATTGGTCACTTGCAGTTTTATTTAAAGTTATGCCCTAAAAGTAATAAAACTAACATTTTGCTATATAGTTTTGTTTATCAGTTGCTAAGTCGTGTGTAGCAATGTTAGGGAAAATTAATTATAGTCTAGTGTAAAAAAGTTTAAGTGTAAGGAAGGTAAGAATTTAAAAAAAAACGGTAACTTTAAAGTGCTAGTTTTAGTAATTCAAAATGTATCAGGTCTCTCACACAAATTCATTAAACCGAGCACATAATAATTAAAATGTTTCCTAAATTAACGCAAAGTTAAATTTAAACAACAATTTAATTTCGGAAGTGCTAGCTGTTAGCTTACTTCATAGTTTTTTGGAAACAATAGTATGTGGGCATCGCGTTGTTGTGGCTAACACTAGATGCGCCACACTCCAACACCTAACATATAGGCAATCTCAGGCTATTATATGTATCTATGTAATAATCAAGATAGCGTAAAACAAAAAAGTTTGCGTAAGTAATCTACCAGAAAACCATTAAACGACGTACATAGCCTATTTCTAAAAACTTAAATTCATAAAATGACAATTTACCTAACTTTAATTTTTTTTAAATTGGTTGGAGGTCACTTCTCAGAGTGGAGTTTGTGTAGAAGAGGTTTATATAAAATGTATCACTGCTTTCGGCAAATTACGGTTAATTTTCGTAGAATGTCAGTAATTTATAAAAAAAAAATTGCTAAGCATTTGTCTTCAATCTTAAAATAAATGCAAATTTATTATTTTATAAAAAAGCACAAATAATAAAAAATTAGGATGCCTGCCGCTAGCGGAATTATTGCATTCTATTTAACAACCATAGCAACCGAAACAATTCCACCAATAACTGAATAAAGGTAAAACTCAAGAGGTTTTGTTGAAAGTAATTTTGGTGTCGTAATTAAATAAATTGTTAAATAGATTTTTTTAATCTAACTTATGTTTTATTAATATAATGGCATCGGAATTCGAAGATAAGCCCTTTTATTTGGAACGTAAGTATTTAACTAGTGTTTAATGGGTTTGGTGGTTGCCAGAAGCTTCTCACGGCCGAAGCTTCTGGTCCCCGGTTTGGTGACCATGCCATAAAATAATTAAAATCTTTATGTAAACATTAATACTTTTGGCATGTTTTAAATCATTAAATTGATTTTGTCATTTTTTCCCGTCGCATTGTTGTAATATTAATTGTATATCGTATTTATTATTTACTTTTATCAATGCGCGAAAAACCAAAATAAAAAAAAAAAAAACTCACATTTAATGATTTACTGACTTAACTTTACTCTGACAGTCTGACACTCGGACAGTCTAAGCTCAGTACTTAACATTAAACTTAGGATCAACAAAAGAAAAAATAATGAAATGTGATAACTAACACCTTTATTATTTACCCAACTAATCCATTTAAAAAAAGTTGGATTTGGTGTCCATGTCAATGCCATTACTTACTTAAAATTTTTGTTTTAAATCATTAGGTTGATTTTGTCATTTTCTCCTGTCGCACTAATGTTACATTTATTGTATATATATCTTTTTATTTACTTTCACTAAAAATTAAAATGTATTTGTATGTGATTACTTGCTCTTGTAGTTATATCTAAAAATATGTGTATTTAAACAAGTTTAGCTATTGTTAATGTTTAAACTGTTTTGGATAGGATAGAATATCACCTATACTTAAAATTTTTTATTAAACAGATGTATCTTTAACTTTGGATTCTGACGATGATTATCAGTATGAAGAGGTAGGTTATAATATTTGGACCAGAATAACTAGTTTAATCCCATTTTTAGTAAGTAAAATCTCACATTATTATTAGAGTTTAACAAAATTTTTATTAATCACAATTAGTAATAGAAAATAACCAATTTTTTTAGGTACCAGTGGATGACAATTTAAGTATAACCAGATCAACTATTTATGAAGATTTGGATAAAGCAGTCTGTTCAATAGAGGAGGCAAAGCAACATGAAGAAGCAGCGGTAATACAAAAATTTAATTTTAAATTCTATACAATATACACGCTGGTTTAGTTTTTTAGGGTTTGCTAATATAGTAAATTTCTGTTTTTAACCTTTTTAATTGTTTTACGCTTTAACTAAAGTATTAAATCATCATTTTTTTATATGTTATTTGATAAATTTAAAAGTACCTTAAAACAAAACACTTTTTAAAATCTGATAAAAAATGTGTATAATATAATCCATTTTTCAACAAATAAGCTGATTGTTATTTATGTGGGATTACCAACTTAATATAAGCCACCTATACTAAATAAAAAAGTTAACATACTATTTAAAAACTTTAAATAGAACATGGGTTGCTTGGTTCAAGTTTTTGACAAGGGATATCTGATAACTTTTAACTTAATTAGGTTAAAGTGGAAGAAAAGCTTACAACATCATTAATTCACAAACCTGAAGTTGTTGATGATTTTGTTCGAAATTTTTTATTGAAAATGGGACTTATGAAAACATTAGATTGTTTTCAAACTGAATGGTTACAATTTTTTTATAAAAAATATTTAATTAATTTCTATTAAATACTTTTAAAAATTTGAAATAGAATTATATATTTTTTTTGACAATAGTTATAACATTACAGGTATGAATTACAGCAAAAGGGGTTGCTTAACGAAGAAGATGTTTGTGTAGTTGCCGATGCTTACAGCAGGCAGGTTTTATTTTAAAAGTTTTGGTTATAAAGTACTTAAATTAAAATACTTGTATGTATTGTGTAGAAATGATTGCCTAAATGAAAGTGTGAGCAAACTGAAACAAGAATTGCAAGAAAGTAGAAAGGCAGCAAGGTGTGTTACAGGTTTTAATTTGTATTTTTATTTTCTGGGAAAGGGACAAGTTGACTCTGAATTTCGCCTGAGTGTTAGGGATACTTTAATACCCTAACTTTCTAAGTTTTATTGTTACTTGGCTAACGGCTCCTAATTTTTTTGAATTATATAAATTTTTCTTTTATGTTTAATATACTAATGACATCATCACCATGTACTTTTAAAGTCAAGTCTTGCCTTGTCCAAGGCCAAGTGTAAATAATTTTGTTTTTAACACTATTTTACCTTTTTTAAAAAAGTACACTTCAGATTTGGTTTGTTAATAAATAAATATTTTAACTAAAAATGCACGTATTAAGATATTGTTTCGAATTTTACATTTAATATATATATACCTAATGTTTTAGTAAATCTAAGGAGATTTATGTAAAACTTCAAAAAGAAAGAGATTTTCATAAAATTCACCACAAAAGAATTGTCCAAGAAAAAAATCAGCTTATTACAGACATAAAAAGGTGAATAATAACTGTGAAAAGTTATGCTTGGTTTTGTTACTTGCATTTTTTAATTATTTTTTATATTTAGACTAAAGAATCATTACAATTCCTATGAACCTACCCTAAGACAGTTAAAACACAAGTATGAGCTTGCAATAAATCAAAAGATGTTAACCAAACTTGAACGTGATCGAGCTTTAGGACAGGTGAACACAAATATATTATTGTATCGTTTTATTTTCAAAATTACCAACTTGATGTGACTCTGTTTAGGTAAAGCTTTTGTCCCAGTCTCATTTATTTTTAATAACATTATTTTTTTACCTTCGACAGGTGACAGGTTTACAAGCTACTTTGAATAATTTACAAAATGGCCAAGACAATAAAATCCAGCCTGTGTCAGGATATAGATTGGAGCGAATAGGTGAACAAGATGGTCCAACACAATTGACATTAAAAGAGGCAAGGGGAAATAATACTGAAATGAAAAATGTCAATACTAAAAATTTTGACAAGTCAGCAATGAAATCACCTAAACATGAGAAAGTAAATGTTCCAGAATGTATTTAATATACTTAAAAAATTGCACAAAAAACTAAAATAGTTAAATTTCATGAAATTAAATATTTTAAAGATTTGTGGTTATGATTACATTTAATATTATGTTTACAGAACAGTGAATTTCCTACAGATTCGAGAGTAAATCCTTATTTAACAAATTTAAAAGGAACCCCTGCCCATCTTACTAGAACTGGAGGATTTCGACAAACTGGTTCAATCCATGCTCATGACCTAGCAATCAGCAAGTAAGTTTTCACTAAAAATATCTGGTTATGAATGTTTTTGTTTTGTTACTTTAAAACCAAGAATTAAAAAAAATTTTTAACATACTGTTGTGGTTTTAAAAAGTGCTTTAATTAAAAAATTCTTAAATTAAAATTCAATGTCATATACTACCAACAGATAAACAAAACATGTATAGGCCTACTTTCAAACTTGCAAAGGCAACGTCTAAAAGTTGGACTTTGGTTTTAAAAACTACAAAGGTTAAATTGCCTTAATAATATTGAAAACAAATTTAAACATATCCTTAATACTCTAGTGTTGCTCTTCATCCTCGGAAGAAAATAGCAGTTACAACCTCAGATGATCATCTGTGGAAGATGTGGGCCATACCAAGTGGTGATATTATTATGACAGGAGAAGGGCATACTGACTGGGTTTCCAGCTGTGATTTTCATCCCTGGTAAATAATTTAGATAATTTTAATATGTAAAAAAAAATTTAAAAAAAATCTAAGTTGCTGCAATTTTTTCACTCTTTTTAACAAAATTTTTAAAGTGGAAACAAGTTGGTTACTTCAAGTGGTGATTCATCTTTAAAAATTTGGGATTTTTCGAAAGCAATGTGTGTACAAACTTTTGAAGATCACACTCATGCAGTATGGGATGTATCTTGGCATTCAAGTGGTGATTTTATAGCATCTTGTTCCATGGACAACACAGCGAAAGTATGGGATATTAACAGGTATGCATGTTGTGAATCATTAAAGTTTAAACTATTTAAAATAATATGCTTTGGCCCAGTATTCCTTGTTCAAGTTTACTTTTAATTATTAATTTTTACATTTATTGGATGTGGAGTTTTATAAAATATGACATTTAACAACTTAGTGGACTATAATAAAAAACAAAGATTTCTAATATTTGTTTTACAGTGAAAAATGTCGATCAACTTTAAGAGGTCACACTGACTCTGTTAACAGTATTCAATTTCTCCACTTTGCAAATACTCTGCTTACAGCTTCGGCAGATAAAACATTATCACTATGGGATGCAAGAATGGTAAAAAAAACTCATGTCACAATAGAATATTTTTTGGCTCCAATGTCAACATTTTATTAAATCATTTTTTTACCGCAAAACAGGGATTATGCGCACAGACATTTTATGGCCACATGCACTCAATAAATCATGCCTTATTCAACTTTAAGGTTTGTTTTTATGTAATCTTAATCACAAGAATCATTAACACCTGTACTAAATAAACAAAAGTTGCAAATCTAAAGTTGTTATTAAGCTTAATATAATAACTTGACTTATAACTTGTAACACCAATTTTATGTTATATTTATTAGGGTGACACCATAGGTTCATGTGACAGTTATGGTATAGTAAAGTTTTGGGATGTAAGGCATGTTGCTCCTATGATGACAGTTGATATTGGACCTCATCCAGGAAACAAAGTTGCATTTGATTCATCTGGTAAGTTTTAACAGTTAACTTTAAACAAAAAAATTATACATCTGAATATTAATTGATTGTTTTGCGAATAATGAGTCAATCATCCAACATTTTTAAGAACCAAATACAGTTTGTTTTACTTTGCTTAAAAAATTTTTTGCAGGGCATCTTTTAGCTGTAGCCAGCAATGATGGAACAATAAAAATAATTGAAGTTGGAACTTGTGAGGTGACGATGTTAGCTGGGCATGAAGATGCAGTACAGGCAGTTGATTTTGATGTAAACGGACAATTTGCTCTTTCTGGTGGTTCCGATGGAACTCTTCGTTTGTGGTCTTAAAAATACAAAATAACAATTCTCCTATATTTTTAACTTGTTAGTACAGAAAAAACACCACTTAATAAATAATATAGTTTTAAAAATAAAATGTTTCATATACCAGTTATTTTTTTCTTCTTCGAGCACGCAGTTTAGTTCTTCCTGGGTTTGGTGTTTGTTGGTCAATACCTCCAGACCCAAGGTGAAACATTGGGGAAGGTGTAGTTTGTTGAGGGTTTGGTGAAAATGATAGTGCATGAGTAAAAGGTGAACTCTCTAGGGTATTTGTTTCTAATATAAAAATGGTTTACCTTCTTTGTTGAATAACTTTTAGCATTCATTTTAAGTAACACATTTTTAAACAACTTAATATAATTAACAAACATGATTAAATTGTTATACTTACTAAGATGTGATGGTGTTCCACTGAATGTAAATGACTTTTGCTGGTTAGAAATATTTGATTGTAATTGTTTCTTTGGAGTCAAATATGAAACATTTGGCATATTATTAAAGTAAAAATTGGAAGCAAAAGCTGGATTAGTGGTTTCTTTGGACTTTGGGCTATCTTCGGAACCAAACAAATTTAGGGATTTATTACCTAATTGGTTTTGTAACTCGGATTTAAAAAAATTTGAGTTATCTAAAAGTTTTTTTGAAAAATTAAATGTATTATCTCCCTTTTTTTCTCCAAATTGAAATGAATTGCTTTTATGGAATGGCAAGGCTTGACTGTTTATAGACAAAGACTTCGTTTTAACAGTCTCATCCTTGGAAAAGTTCACTTGATTATCATTGAAACCCAATGTATGGTTGTCTTTAAAAATAATGGTATTTGCAGAGCATTCATTGTTTTTGATGCCAAAAGAAAATAGATTTGTGCCTGAATTAGTTTTATTACTATTTTCTGCACTAACACCAACCTCAAGCAATGTTTTTGATGTGATTTTTTCTTCATTTATAAGTGGGTCTTTCTCAAAAGATGGTATCATTATACTACTAGATTTAGTATTTTCTGTACCAGTGTTATAACTACTTGATGGTAAAAATTGACTAGGATTCACGCTTGATGAAGTTGTAGAAGCAAATAAAAAGCTGGCTTTATTGTTTGCAAATAATGTAGTAGTGGTAGCAGAAGTTGTATTAGAAGCAGTAATTGTGCTACAAATGGTGGAAATAGTTGTGTTATTTGTAGTAGAGTGAACAAAGTCAGTGGTTTTTAGAAGTGAACTCAGAGTCACAGATTTGTTTATTCTTAACGCTGGTGGATCAGGTATGTCGTTTTTAATGATGGATTTCCTTTTATTGGCCGTATTTTCAGGGGAAGATTTAAAAAGTGGTAACAGTCTTGAATTGGTTACAGTTGGTTGCGTAGTTTCAGATACATTTATAGAAGTAACAGGTAAACTGTTTTTCAGAAGCAATATGTTCTCTAAAGACGCAGAGCCATTGTCAGCAGATGCTGCAGGTTGTAAACAGAAATTTATTAAATGGTACCAAAAATGTTTTGCATATAATTTTTTGTATCCTATGAAAAATTTTGGGGCAACTTACTAGCTGAAGAAAGTACATTTTGTTCCTTTTTCTCAAAAATATCGTTAAACTTGTCATCTTCAGAGCGATCCGAAATGACATCGGCAAAAACTATTTTTTGCCGCTTGTACTTATTTAATAGACAAAAAACAGTTATTTTATTTTTATTTTATAAATAAAACCTACTTACTAGAGTAAATTTTTTTTGCTTGGATTGAAAAGTTTTGTCTTTTTTTAACTTTGCAGTTTTATTTCCCTTGAAGGAGAAATATTCTTTAGTTTGCATCTTTCCTTAAATATTATTACAAAAAAGTTTATTTATATACTAAAATTCGATGCCAAGTTACACTATAATGTGTCTTACCAGCCTTTTTAAACAGTGTGGTTATATTACTGTTAATTGCTCCCTGACTTCGTTTTACATTTAAATGGTCCCCATTTTCTTTAACATGTTTAAAGTTTTTTTTGATTCTGTAAAATTATTAATTAAATAATTAAAATGTTTTTTTTTGTATATATCTTTATCCCTGATGTAAGAAGGTCGAATGCGCGACCTAAACATAGAATAACAACTGTTACCCCGACCTAGTCTCAGGTTGCCCGTGGCAGTTTGGAATTGTATAGATTATAATTGCCCGATAATTATGCTGCTGATTAGTGCTGGCTCAGCAGGAGTTTACACCGTTTATAGCGCCTTACTTAAGGGCGCTACAGCATAAGAGCAGTGGGGATTAAACCCACAACCTCATATGGTGTAGCAAGTGTTCTTACCACTATACCACGCTGCCGGTATGTGTTATTGCTATTTCTATGTACTAAATAAAACTTTAAATTTAATTTTCTTTTCAATGACAGTATAAATAAAAGGATGATTTTAAAAATATTATGATAGTTTTGTTTCTTTTAGGTATTTTATATACCTGGATTTTATTTTAAGATCATTTAATTCATCATTTTTGGGTAATAAGTTGTCGAAAACCCCCTTCTGTTTTAAAATTTTCTCTTTCTGCAAAAAAAAGAATCACAGTATAAGGCATGCGATTTAATTCTTACAGGTACCTACTATTAAAATATAATTTAAAAATATTTTCATGTTTAAAATAAAGCTGTTGGGTAACATTATAGTGGTTTTATGTGTTTATCTAGTTAAATGAAAATATTTTAAATTAAATTTTTGAGCTTAGTTGAAGTTAAATAGCTATATTAAGAAACAGTTTTTTTACACATCTATTAAAATAAAAAAAACAAGAACATGATGTTAAACTATTAGGAAAACCAGAGCAAGCTATTTTACTTTGTGAGTAAACGAAGCTGTCTAGAAACATATTAATATTTTTAAAGAACTTTTACCTTTACTTTTTTTGATGAACTCATGGAAGAATCAAAAGGGTTTCTTATACAATAGTTTTCAGAGTAGCATTGATCAAATTTTCTTTTTTGGAAATTAATATCCATATTTTAAACAATTATTTTAAAATCTAATTAACGTAATTTACAAATTCTAAAAGAACAAGTATAACATAAAATTGGCTAAGCACTATCTGAATATTTGTGAAAAATGTTAAGTTATAGAAACAAATTTGTCTTTATCATTATAAGCTAGGGATCAATAGTATCAATATAAGCTATGCCCTAAATAATAAAAAAGACACATTTTTTCATATTCTAAAAACAGAATAAATTTGTCCAAAGTGTTTTTTTGCCCATTTAGTCATTGGCAAAGCTGGAATCAGATGAGTCTGAAGAGGTAGAGTCAGAAGATATTACTTCTGTTTCTTCTTTACCATCCAAACTAATACTCAAATTATTCATTTTATCCTAAAACATAATAAAAAATTGTATTGTGATGTTTATTTTCTAACAAGACATTGCAAAAAGTTCTATTTAAAACCGACCTTTTGTTCCCACTGCGCATCGAAACTTGAAAAATATGGAAGTTGTATTCCATCTACATGTAATATATTAAAAGTTAAGTAATAAAATAGTGTGTATATATTGTTAACTAATATTTAAAAAAAATTTTAACCTGTGCCTAATTGGGCTGGTGGCTTTAAAGGAGGCTCACCATCTATTGAAGTGTTCAAATTGCTTAGTTGACCCAAAAATCCACATCTCATTTCAATGTTCTTAACAAAATGTTGTCAAAAAAATAAAAAATAAAAGATTAATCCGCTTTACTATAGTTTATGATGTTAAACAGGTATATAGATTTTTTAAGTGCTATAAAGTGCTTTTAACAATCACTTTAAACAAACTGTTAAATTGCAAAAAATACCCTCGGATAAGGTCTTCTAACATCCCCTGGTGTCCAGGTAAGGGGGGCAGCTGTACAACAAGATGCACTTATCTTATGTGCATATTTAATTATGTCCTCCGACAAAACATCATCTAAAATCAAAGATTCTATTTAAACATAAAAAACTTTAAATAATAAACCACTTTATTTAAAGTAGATTTTAAAAATTAAGTAAAAAATTATACAACAAAAATGGTTTAAGCAAAACCTACTTTTATTAGCATTTTCATAGGTTTTTAGTTTATCTTTTGCATGGTACAGGGCCGTAGCAAGTAAATTTTCTGCATTTTTAAGGTGCTTTTGTAAACAAGAAATATTCTAAGCAAAAATAAAGATATTTACTAAAAAAATGGCTTTATTTTAATATTAATAGTATTTTATTAAACAAAAAAAAATAAATATCAATAACTGTATTTAGAATTTCTATTTCTGTTTTTGCTTTCTTAATTTTTATTCCAGTTATTTGTTGTTCTTTTGCAATTGCGGTTAGGTCAGCTAGTTGACTATGCTTTTGCAAAAGTAATTCAGTTAATTGTCCAACATCCATACTAAAAATACACAATTTTTTTTTAATTTTAAACTTGATATATTTATTTGGAAAGTGATTCTTGGCTTATATGCAAGTAAGATAGTAATTAAATTTTTCATTTAAATATAGAGAACCCAAGTTTAGGCAAACAAATAACACAAAAGCATTTAAAATGGTATTTTTACTTACACAAATACTTTGTTATTATCAAATGATAGTAATATTTTTTGCTTTGAGGATTGTTGGGTCAGGGTCTCCAATAGTTGTCTAAAAAAATTTCAAAAGTAAACCATAAAATTATGCAAAAGTTTTATTGACTGGTTATTTTTTCTAGCTTTTAGTAAGTAAAATAAAACCTCGTTATAGAATCTATATCTTCCACAATGACCAATATTTGTGTTTTCGTACTTACACCACAACCATTCATGATTATATCCCTTATGTAGCTTTTTGGTTTAACTAGGTTGCAAAAAAAACTGTAACCTATTGCATTTTTAGTAAATTAATCTAAACACAATAACTACATATATTAAGAAATTAACATAAATATATTTCTAAATTTTAAAAAATTTCCATACTAAAAATAAATATGATGGAATAATATTAATTAACTGATACAACCATAAAACTTAATTAGCAAAGAATAAAAAAAATCATATTTTTACAACAAATTGTCTTAAGTTATAAAATATTGGGATTAGCAAAAATTTAATACAGCAGTAAAGGCAGAAATTACTTTTTAAAACCAGAGATGTATATAATAAAATACACAAGCTATTTGTTAAAACACCAGTACGCTTCTAGTTTCTTTACTTTAAATATTATCTGTGTAATTGAAATATTTACTAGGTAAAAATGCCTATTTTTTAAAATTACATTATTTGTCTAAAAATTACAAGTTTCACATGTTAAAAATGTATTAAAACTAAAAGCTTTAAAAAATCTAAAAAAACTAAGCAAATTCATAATATGTGTTGATATGCTGTTAGGTTATTTTATATTCGATCAACAAAAATCTATTTCTTTTACTATAGCCTATACATTTAATTTGCAGATTGTTTATTGAATATAGCCTATACATTTAATTTGCAGATTGTTTATTTGAACCATTGTTGCTTATCTCAATAATAAAAAGTTAAATATATTTTTTTGTTTGCTTTAGAAATTTTTTATTAAGTTCAGTAAAAATCACTTTCACAGGTCTTATTCTAAAGTGAACAATTGTACACAACCCGGGTTCCAATATATTCCACTTTTGTTAAAAACCAAAGACCAAACATAGGGCACAAAGAACTCTTCTGGGCAGTCTTCTTCAACATAACGAAATTTTAAATCGGGGAATTTGTGCAAATGATGACTAGGCAACTGCACACAGGCATTCCTGATAACATCATGAATTTCCTCAACTGACATTGGCTCTTGTTTTAATTCATTAACTCTATCAGAAAAAAATGAAATAATAGTTTCAATGTTTTGTAGTAAATCATGAAACCTTGTATACTTTTGTAGTTCCACAAACGCTTTCTTTTTATGCAATAAGGCATAAACAAGGTTGACATTGTATCGCAAAGATTCAGCTGTAAGACATGAGTTGATTATTTCTAACATCATTCGTATTACTTCTTCTAGTGTATGTAAATCTGTTTCAGTTTCCATGTTAATCATAACTGAAGCTAAAGAAGAATCGCTTGTGGTAATATTGGTATCTGTGTTGCCAGTAATTTCAGAAATTCGCTTATGTTTTTTGACGAGAAGCGTAATTAGGCTTAAAATTCTTTGAGTAGTGTAATGGTTTAATAAACGAAAGAAAGATGACATATTGGCAAGGGCTGCTAAGCAATTAGTGTGTAAATACTGATCTCGAACTCTACACACATTGAACTGTATAACCCGAATAAGAACAAGGATGATAAGATCTCCAAGACTTACATTTACTAATATTCGTTCTGTATACCAGGAAGTATTTTTAAGTTTAATTTCATGAACACTTCGATTGAAGTGATCGTCTTCAGTCAGAATAAGAAGAATAATAAGTGACATATAAATGTGATGTGAATTTTTAATAGATGCTAAATACAAAGTGTGTAACAGTGGCAAGATTAAACTCTCAATGTCAGTTATTGATAACACATAAGACCTTACTTCAGGATTACCATGCAGCAAAAAATAAAGTAGTAATGTACTAGACTCATTATGTTGAGATTGGTACAACGTTGTATATAAGCGAGAAAAGTTTACTCGAAATGATGGCTGAGTCTCTTCGTTTTTAATTTTCGTTAATTGTCTTCCTTGTATATGACAAAATTTGTAAAAGGCATGCTGATATGGGTTTTTAAAAACAATGTTGTTGCTATCACTATAATCATTATAGTTGATTAAAACTAAAAGTAATAATGAACTTTGTTGTCCTAAGCAAGGCACTATACTATCTGTTTCAGTTACAACATTTTCTTGATTTTCATGCGAACTTACTGCATTCCATACACTCGACGCGAGGGCACTTGTGACACGAAACACCAAGCTTGCATGTTGTCCTGTATTTGGTTCAGATTCCGCCGGCGAAGCTCTTTGCTCAATAAAATTTTGTAGAAGTTTTTGTGAAAATAAATTAATTTTTGCCCCACAATCGCTTGTTGTAAACAGTTTATAAATACTACAATCTTGTTTAGAAAATGGTTTAAACATTTTAACTGATAACAAGGTAAGAAGTGTTTTTATCGATTCCAAATGCAATTGATAAGTAAAGTCTAAAATTGGAACATCTATTATAATATCCATTAAAGCTGTAATTAAACCCTGAGCTAAATTTATTTCACCCAAAGAACCCATTAAAAAACCATTTGCCAAATCTTTGTTTTGTTCTGCAAGAGACTGAGATTCAAACTGTTCCAATATTTTAACCTCGGACATGTTTTCAGCCATGAATTTGCACAAATGGCCTACAATAAAAAGTGCATTATAAGTTTGCCAAACAAACAGTTTGTTTTCACATTCTGCAGAGGATTGAACTTCCGAAGCACGATCAAGAAACACTTTAATTAAAGAAGTAAAATTTCCAGTTAAATGGTTATGGGCAAACAAAGATTTGCAAAAACATTCCAACTCTTCCTTTAACTGAACTTGCCTTTCTCTGCTATTTAAATTCAATAATGTGAAAGAAAATAACTGATTCCATATAGGATCATTTTTAGATAGAGGCAATTTACTGGAAAATTTTATTAAAAACTTATTTTCTTTTAATTGAGCATTACTGCTGCTGGTGATTCCCATAATCAAACAGTTAAATTGTTTAATCTATTTTTGGTAAATGCCAGTGAGCTGGTAGGAGCCGGGCTTGCAACAGGGGTCGCAGGTTTAGTTGGCACATGTGCCAAGAATTGGCACAAAAAATGGCAAAAAATTTGAGTTTTAAAAATCAAAGTTTGTTTATGCAAAACTTAAATTACCAGCCCTTTTAAAAGTCGCATTTTTATATGTGTTATAAAAAAATGTATATAATTATTGAAAAAAGTTTTAGTCGTCTGGTAATATTAACAAACTAACGCTGAAAATTAATTATCTTGTGTGTTGTTTATTCGTATATCAAGTGTCCTTATATTATTTAAGGTTTAAATTAAATGTGTTTCTCTGATTGTTGCAAAACTAACACCATTTAAACTTAATTTTAATTCCAAAAAACTGGTACGACTATTAAACAGCTTTTGACCGCATCATTACGTATAGCAAACAAATTCGCGTACAACGCGGTGACGACTTTGCCGTTGAAGTTCAAAACATCGAACCAGGTTTATTATAGGCCCGAAAATATTTTAGTTTTTTTTTGGGGGGGTGGGGGGTTTCGCGCATTGATAAAATTAAATAATAAATACGATATACAATTAATATTACAACAATGCGATGGGAAATAATGACAAAATCTATTTAATGATTTAAAACATGCCAAAAGTATTAATGTTTACACAAAGATCTTATAGTATATTATGGCATGGTTTAATTACACTTTTAAACTCAGTACATCTATCTATCTATTTATCTATCTATATATATGGATTTCTAAATTTTGTGCGTTCCATTACGGAACAACTACAATTAATTGTGACTCGAGTTTTTGCCTATGGCTGGGATATATGTTCTTTTGTGGAATTGGCTTATCACTTTTTTAATGTTTTATGAAAGTTAGCCGTAATAAGCATAAATATATTTTAATTTGCCCCTACGTTTCTTTCTATTATTTTAAAGAGAACGAGATAAATGTAAAAAACGATCGCGTGCGTTGTTCTTCGAGCGCATGCGCTAAAAAGAATGTAATTTTTCTCTTTAAAATTTCGCACCGTTTCTTTTTAATATCACGACAGAGAAGCAAAAACCACCTGCAAATAAATGTAAAAAAAGGAAAATTAAAAATTTGAAATTTTTTGACTTAAAAAACATGTGGATTGAACAGGTGCAAATTAACGATTTTTAAGTGCGCATTTATTCCATTACGCACAGACTAAGTGAACAGTTAAACGAACAAATGGGACTGTTGTTGAACAATTTTATAATTACTTGCATAAAGAATATTTATTGTACAAGAATTGATATTATGTTTACATCGTTTAAAGTAATATAGGTTTACCTAAATGTTGTAAAAAATTAGACATAATTTTCAGTTTAGCGATAAATTTATCAAATAAATATTTTTTTGTTTACACTTATTTATTAATCAGGTTTCGTTTAAAGTATTTAAATTTTTGGGGATCGCCGAAAAACTTGGTGGGCTATTAATGTTAACCGTATTTGGGCATTAAACAAAAAGTATACAGTTTTCGGGCATTAAACATGTATAAATTTTTTATAGTTTTAGAACTTTGTTCTAATAATGCAATTTTATAAACTTTTTTACGCATAGCCTATAGCTTTTAAATCGGACTTTTACATAAAAAAAAAGTTTTACATTGCCGTTAAATGTTATCTTAATTTTGTTATTTAGTTTTTTTTGTGTAAATAAAATGCCTTACACTAATAAAAAAATAGTAAAAGGAGAAAAACCAGTGCGTTAGTTAACGCTAAAAGTTTTTCGGTGTCCACGAAGTGCGCTCTGTATTCGACAGAAGTATTTTCCGCCAATCAGAAAGTTATACTGCAAAATATTGGTGTTTTAAATGTTTAATATATATTTTGCAAAGCACGGCTTTGGCATCATGAATCTAAAAACTTTTGCTGTTCAGGGGGTAAAATTGTACTACAACCATTTCCTATGTTACCACAAGTGTTTGCCAATCTGTGAAAAGCAGATACATTAAATGCACGAGTTTTTCGTGATTATTCCCGACAACTTAATAACGCGCTTGCATTAATTTCACAAAAAGTTAAACTTCCTCCAAATCCGTTAGGTCACCATAATTGGAATCCAAGCGTTGTAATACAAGGAAATTGTACAATTTCATAGGTCCTCTACAAGGTGATTTTAATTCACCCAAATTTGCACAATTGTATATTCACGATCCTGACCATGATTTCGAAGAAGCGTCGCTGCGACTTGCAAATATACCTCTTCCGTCTTCTACTACAAAAAACCAGCGCCAGATACTTTTGGAATTATTAAAATATTACAAAGTATTGGAGCGAAATTTGTGATATGTGAAAGTGCCCGACCACAAGTCGAGCATGTACGACGTTATAATAAAAGTTTTAAGGAAGTGTCTGTATTTGTTGATGATGAACCAGGAAGACGAGACTCACTTCTTCATCTTAGAGAAGGCGGATTACAAACCATACAAGACACGCACAGATCTGCAAACCCGCTTTATTTTATTCTCCTTTTTTTCACAAGAAAAAGACGGATGGCATTTGGAAATTAAACACGTAAACCCAACAACCAAAACTGCTACAAAAAAGGGAGTCGTTGCAAGAGAATTTTATTGTTATCATCTTCAACAGCGTTTACGACAGTCGCCTTCTCTTTTTCAAGCCAAACGTCTTTTTCAAGAATATTGCTGCGTTGCGTTTGCAACTGCTGAAAATCAACGCCTATTTTACATTCGCAATAATCAAAAAAAGATTCGTGCGAAATTGTATTCAAATCTTTGTAATGCCGTACATTCACACGATGTTCATTTTTTACCACTTTCGTTTTCTGGTGGTCCCCGCGACAAGCATCGCAGGTTTCAAGATGCAATGGCAATAGTTTGTAAATTTCATAAAGCGGATTTATTTTTTATTTTTACATGTAATTCCAATAGGAAGGAAATTACAGACTCTCTATTTCCTGGCCAATCTCCCGCTGACCGGCCTGATATTGTAACAAGGGTGTTCAATGGTAAATTAATTGCATTAATGGAAGAAGTAAAAAATAAAAATCTTTTTGGAAAAATTAGTGCTTATATTTATACTATCAAATTTCAAAAAAGGGGTCTTTCACATAGTCACATTTTGCTTATACTCGATGAACAAGATGGATTAAGAACTTGTGACGATGTTGATAATGTAATTCTTGCAAAACTTCCTCCAGATCCCAATTCTTTTTCTAATGAATCTTGTGAGCAAAAACAAGCTGAACGTTTGCAAAATATAGTTTTGCAAAACATAATTCATGGACCATGTGGCTTTATTAGAAGCAACTTGCCGTGTGTGAGAAATGGCGCATGTAGTAAAGGATTTCCAAAACCGTTTATACAACGTTCAGTTTGGAATGAGAATACAAACTATCCTTTGTATATGCAACGGTCTCCCGAAGAATTTGGACGACAGGTTGAATACAAAAGGCAAATCATTAACAATAGCTGGGTGGTCCCTTTTAATCCATACTGCACTTTGCGTTATGAAGCCCATATTAACGTTGAATCTTGCACTTCTTCCCTTGCTGTTTAGTATCTTTTTAAATACATCCATAAAGGATCTGATAGAGCGATGGTAAAAATAACACAAGAAAACTTGGCTCAAACAAAAAACGAAATCGACGAATATCAAGCCATGCGGTCAATTGGGTCGAGCAAGGCATGTTGGCGACTATTTTCTTTTCACATTAGTAAGCCTTTTCTTGCTGTACAAGCGCTACGAGTTTATTTACCAAACCAGCAACTAATATATTTTAAAGAGGGCAATGAAAAGGAAACTGTTGAAAAAGGGCCAAAAGCTACAGAATTAGACATGTTTTTTCAATACAATAAAATCAATTCTAATACTTCTATTACGTATTGCGATTTCCCAGAATATTTTACTTACACCAAAAATGTTTGGACAAAAAGAAAAAATCGTTCTTTAACCATAGGCAGAATATAATACTATTCACCCACTAACTGGATATGTATTTTACCTAAGAATTTTATTGCATCATAGCCATTGCAAGGGTAAATCATCATTTGATGCTTCGAAAATAGTTAACTTTTATAAATGTGATACTTTGCAAGATGTGTGTAGAAAGCTTGGTGTATTACAGGATAACAATGAGTGGGAAAACTTACTTACTGAAGCAGAACAAACAAATATGTGTCCTCAATTAAGAGAACTTTTTGTTACGATTTTGTTGTTTTGTATCCCTGCAAACCCTGCAGAACTTTCCAATAAACATTATTTATACTGGATAGACGACTTTCAGAATGGATCAGATCAAATTACTGAAAGTTTTTTAAAAGTTTTGGTCTTGCATGATTTTGAAAAAAGACTTAACAATTATGGAAAGAATTTATATGACTTTGAACTACCAATTATTACTCCGGATGAGCGAGCAAAGGCACATATTTTTAATAACACTATTACAGATTTGCAACTTTCGTTAATGATTCAACAGGAGTTAAGTTACGACTGGGATACACGAATTGCGAATAATTGTTCAAATAGCTCAATCTCTTACTCAAGAACAAAGCGAAATTGTTAGCAAAGTATCACAGTCGCTAAAGAAAAACGAGCCTCTTGCTACTTTTGTTGACGCTAGGGGAGGTACAGGAAAAACATATATGCTTAATACTTTGTTGGCAACAGTTCGCACCTCTAACAGAGAAGACAAAGTTATAGCATTAGCTGTCGCTTCTAGCGGCATCGCTGCTACGTTGCTTATTGGTGGCCGGACATTTCATTCCAGATTTAAAGCTCCTCTACATTGTAATCAAAATTTAACATTTTGCATCTCAAAACAAAGTTCAACAGCTAAACTGATAAACATGGCAAAGGTTATAATATGGGATGAGGCACCAATGGCAAATAAAAGTTTGCTAGAGGCACTTGATCGCACGTTGCAAGATATAATGGATAATAATTTGCTATTTGGTGGGAAAATTGTAATATTAGCTGGAGACTTTAGACAAATTCTTTCTGTAGTTAAACATGGATCACATACACAAATTATTAACGCCTCATTTAAAAAATCAAAATTATGGCCAAGTATCAGCGTACACCATTTATCAAAAAACATGAGAGTGTTACTTAATAGTAGTAGCACTGCTTTACTTAAATTTGACGACTGGCTGTTAAGACTAGGTAATGGAAATATAAATTACTTCAAATGCACAGATTATATAGAATTACCCCCTGAACTTTGCTTTTTAATTGATGATAGTACGAAAACAACAATAAAAAAATCGATGCTTCAACAGGTCAAATGAATTTACCCAAATTTTTTAGAACATTGCCATGATCTTAATTGGATGACAGAAAGATCAATTTTAGCTCCCAAAAACATTGTAGTTGATGAAATAAACTCCGTCGTGTCAAATCTATTTCCTGGCATTATGTTTGTTTGTACAAGTGCAGACAGTACAGAAGAAGTAAATGATTGTACAAGATTTCCAACAGAATATCCTAATTCTTTAAATATAAATGGACTACCACCACACCAACTACATTTAAAAATAGGTATGTCAGTTATTTTGTTACGAAATCTTAATCCCAAAGACGGTTTATGTAATGGAACAAAACAAATTGTACAGGGAGTTCAAAAAACTTATTTACTAATAGCCAAAATTGCTTCAGGGGAAAATGCTGGTAGAGAGATTTTTATACCTAGAGTAACACTGCAACCATCAGATCACGATTTTCCTTTCCAATGGAAACGTCGTCAATTCCCAATAAGGGTTGCTTTTGCAATGACTATTAACAAAAGTCAGGGCCAAACATTAAAAAAAGTTGGTATCTGGTTGGAGGAACGAGTTTTTACGCATGGGCAGTTATATGTTGCTGCCTCAAGGGTAGGCAACCCAAATAAAATTAAATTTTCTATTAAAAGCAAATCTGGGTTTCCCCCAACAGCAACACGAAACATGGTGTATCGAGAAATTTTGTAAATTAATGAATTTTTAAACAATTTTGCTGAAAATATTTAAATAAATAAACCTTCAATATGTAAAATACTTTTTAATTGGGATGTTTGATTTGACACGAACTATTGTAAATAGTGCCTAATTATTTTTTATTTATTTTTTTGCAAATAATAAAGTAATCAATTTACAAACAATTTACATTCAAAATATTGTTGAATATGGAAGAAATGCTTCAGAGAATTAATCAAACAAAGAATAAGTTAGAACTGGATATAAACAGAGCCATGGTTGCGTTTTTAACAAATAAAAAAGAAACAGGCGTACAAATTTTAAACGAAATTTTGCAAACCGTTATGGAAGATTTGGAACAATTAAAAGATTTATAGCATCTCAGCATAATCAAAATCAAGTCATGATCACTAAACTAAATAAAGAATTAAACAATTTAAATAAAAATAAAAAGAAAATGAAAATAGATATTAAAGACAAAGATGAAAACTTGCTGGTACTTTCTCAAGAATTAGCAAATTCAATGTCGGAAGAACTTTTAGGGGATCTAACCCCAGAAATTTCGGATGTCTGATTAAAATCCTTTTATTTATGATAAGCGGTGTTTATTTAAATTATTTTTTATAAAGAATTGCTCCTTTTGTTTCGTTTTAACTGTATCTCATTTAAATTGTAATCGGTTTTAATCGTGCTTTTTTAAAACAAAATCTTTTTTAGTACTTTCGGGTTTAAATAGTTCATTAAATAAAGATAGCAAAAAACGCATTTTTTAAACATTTAAAATTATTTAAAGCAGACTTTTACCAGTTGAAAGCAGGCCACGTTCGACTAGTGACGACGTGTGCGTTAAATTTAAATAGGGGCAAATTTATTTTTAATCAAATTTTAGAATAAAAAAATTATTAGTATATAAGGGGGACTAATAAGAGCAATTTTCCAAAAAGAATATTTTATATAGGCCGTGGTAAAATTGGACTGGTCTTAATAGATAACTGTACAACATAAGTGCCACACGAAGTGTGGCGGGTCCACTAGTTTTAAATAAATATATTAGCTATCCGTATTATTCAATTGAGTTCCCCTTTAAATTTATGAACAATTTAAGATAAACGATAAATAACTTAAAATTAAACATTGTCATAACATTGCTTTTACTTCAATAACAAAAATCAAGAACTTTTTTTGCAGTTAATAAACCATTTAAATTGTAGTTATGGGCACGCAGACACGTCACAATGGCCCTTGCAGGATTTGTGCAAAGTGTTTTGACCCCTACACCACGCTGCCGGTATTAAAAGCTGTATAACAATATCCAGCTGCAAACTAAACTGTCGGTCTTAAATTATTTGAAACTTCAAAGGCGATATCTTGAAATATACCTTTGATAAATTTTGACAAATTTGTTAACATTATGTAGGTCAGAACGTTGCAAACTTTTAAGAAATAATAATCTTAATGATTTTTCTATGCCTATAACCACTTGTAATAAAATACACGTTAAGACAATGAACTTAAATACTTTAAATTAATTTTATCGGTGTTTATTTAATTTATGCAATTACAATGCCAATCTTTATCTAAAAGAACAATAAACTTACGTTGCATTTCGAAAGGCTAATTGGGCCAAAAGCAATAAGCTTGTCACTAATCGATCAAGTAATAAATATTTATACCACTGCTAAAGTTACAATACCGTATTTAACTTTTTTGTATAGTAATAACGATTACTAAATTTTATAATCGGAGAAATATTCAAAGACGAGAAATGATTTAAGATATATTTAACAAACAAATCTCATTGCTGCGTCTTGATCCTAAGTTACCGATTAACTTCTTTTATTTAAAGATTTTGTTAAAACATCCAACTTATTTTTAACAAGCAGTTTTCTTGTTGGTTGTCTCTTTTAATTGAAGTTGTGTAGATATTTTCATGAAAATTTAAATTCTTTAAATAAAAAATTCTAACTTGAAATAAAACCCAGATATCAAATGCTGAAATGAACTTTCTTGCACAACCTTGCCTTTAACTTAAAACGTCGGTCCAAATGTTTTACTGTTTGTGTGATCTTGCGCGCTTGCGCGTCCATAAAATTTAAAGGCTGATTTAGTTAAAAGCGATAGGGGGATGAGACGATTAACTGTTCAAATTAAATGTGTAAACGTTTTGATTGTACGCATCGTATTTATTTTTTAATTAACAAATTTCGGCGAAAACGTATACCACATTGAATGTATGTTGAATCCTAACGGTATAAATATAATTGGTCACAAGAAATTAGTATTTTATTGCCAAATGTAAAGTTTATGGCAGGTTTGAGTTTTAATATTACTATTTAGAAAATACATGAATGAATATACGAGTTTTATCATGCAAGTTATGCCTAAACACGACAAGCAGTTACGAGCCGTCACCTTTGAATCGAAAGTTCGCAAGTTAGAAGACAAAAAAGACTTAATACCGATTATTGGTAATTTTTTTCATCATATAACTCGAAAGGTCAATTTTATACGTAAATAAATATTTATAATTGGTATGTTTAGTGTTTATAAAGTGAATGTTGGGAAGACGTTTTTCAGAATTCTTGCAGCTACAAATATTGTTTATATTTAGATGGGTCCAACAAAAATATTTTGTCAGGGGAGCGGGATGTGGAGAATACATTTTCAAGCAATTATATGCCAGCAACTATTGGATCATGTGCTTCAAATAAATACAGGTTTAAAAATAACCGTTTGTGTTTATTTAAGTGTAAAAATTACTACAAAAATGTTAAATCATTTTTATCTTTTTCGATGAACGAATAATTTAATTTTTTAATAATATTGATCGATTTTTGTACAAATTATAGAATTCCCCTACAGACACCATCCTTTGCGCAGAGAACCTCAGCTTTAACTAATTCTTCCTATTCTGGTTTTGAATTTTATCGAGGGTATACTGCAGGTAAATTTTTTTTTTTTTTTTAAATATATTTTCAAGTCGTTGGGTATGCGTTTATTAACTAATCTGAAGTTTATTAATTGCTTAGGCTGATTATAACTTATTTAATAATATGACTTTAGAAAGGTGGCCTGAATTGGCCGTTACAATCAAACATTTTGATAGCGTGACAACCTCAAGAAATGGAAACAGGGGAAGAACAACATATTCTGATGACCAAGTTAGTTTTTAATTTAATGATTGGAGTATATAAGTATTTATATTTTTACACTAATGCTCCATTGATTCGACAATCATTTTGTAAATCATTATTTTTTATGATCCCGATAATGGATATACTTATTGTTCTTATTACTTTTTTACGGCTTCATGTCTCATTTCTTTCATGGTCCTTTACAAATCTCTTATTGTTTACGGGTCTAAGATTTTTTTGAAGGGCAATAAAAGCGATGATCCGAATAAATTTGAAAGAATTCAACAAATCAATACAAGAAAAAATAAAAATAATGGGCGTTTTATCTTAAAATATTTTATAACTTATTGATTTAAAATGCTAAAGTATTAAGAAATTTGGGTAATTGCTTTATGTTATACAAAATTATATACATTATCATGCAGGTAGCAGAATTAGAAAATACATTTGCTGTTAACCCATACCCGACTCCACAAGCACGACAAAATCTTGCTCGCAATATAAACGTTCCAGAAGGCAAAATAAAGGTGACTATTTAAATTTGCACTAAATATTTTACAAATATTTACAGAGAATTCTTAATTTTTTTAAAATCTCTTTTATCAACTGACAATCGAGTTCGTAAAAGCGGTAATATTATTTCCTAAACATGATTTATCCTATTATTGAAACAGGGCATATAACAAATATACTAGCGCATTTATTTGTTTTGCAACGTTACAGCCACAGTATAATATTGTAACATTTTGATAGATTTGGTTTCAAAATCGAAGAGCGCGCGAAAAAAAGCAGCGTTTGAATTATTCGAACTGGAAGTCTTCTGTAAAGAGTATGCCCGATCAGAATACTGCTTCGATATTACACCGCAGAAATAAACCCCATCGCAGTTGCAATAACAACAACAACAACAAACCCTTGGTGGAAAATATATCTTCTTCTTCATATCAATGGAATTGGAGTAGAAGTAACTTTAGCGACATACCGCCATCGTCATCTATATCTCTTTCGTGCTTGTCTCTTGATGTTCCCGAGACACCGGTATATGATACAAACTTTAAACAGTATCCCCAACAACAACAACAACAACAACCTAATGATAATATATTTACTAAAAACAAGCTTTTTAAAACAAACGATAACAAGAAACAATTTAATCATTGTGAAAAACAAAGCGGAGAAAATGGCTCCTATCGAGTGGCGACTGCTATTCCTCAGGTTAATCAATCAGATTTAATACCTGATCGTTTTCCTGTAATAACTAGCACGCATTCACTTAAAGCTAACCCACCATACATTAAGAAAACCAACCCTGCCCTACATTCTTTTAATAATACGTTAAACGCGAACAATCAAACGTCTTCAAACATTAAACTTCCGTTTGACTTTCAAGCGAAGTGTAGTATCGATTCGGAAGCAATATTCATGCAGTCATTATTTTACGATTCTCAGAATGACATGCAACATGATTTAACATATCATAATGAGACAACACACAATGGAATTAATTTAGCCACGGGTTCGAATTTAAAAGGGTCATTAGCAAGAGAAAATTACATTTGCTTATCAAGCGAATTTCTATCTTCCCCACCGCCAATTAGACGATTCGTTTGTCCGTTTAAAAACTTATTTGACAATGTTAAAAACGTCAACGATTTTTGTCAACGAAGTCAAGATTTAGAAGTGTCAAGAAAACCAGGTTTTGATCAAGTCAATTCAGTCGCATCTAATCTACAAAATAATTTATTTGGACACTTTAATAACCTTCCTACTGGTTACAATCCTAAACAATATGCGACAGAACGCACTGGAGAATTTAATTACCAACCAAGCCCAAAAACTCAAAATCTACAGACTCTAAAAGGTCGATTTAAGCAAACGCAAATGGATGAGAGCGCAATGGAGGTGTCGTCGTCTATATTTGGTTATTACCCAGAGCCCAGGTTACAACAGCTAACTGTATTTGCCAACCACCAGGAACAAAATACTTACTGTAAAACCGGAGGCAATATTTTGCCAAGTTACACTTCTGCCGTTTCAATGGAAAACAGGACCACATTAAATTGCAACGATAACATTACCAGCACTTGGTCGGTTGCTAATCAAACAAATGAAAATATAAATATCAAACATCTTCAGTCGTAAACTAAACAATAACGATTTTTCTGTATTTTGTTTTTTTAAACTTACTATGTTAACTTTGTGCTAAATAGCAATAAATAAAAAGGCCAATTTTTAGGTTCCAGGTTTATAAAAATAATAAAATATATTGCATTGTTTTTTTAATATAAAGTCGGGTATAATTGCATAGAAAAATACCCCTTTTGTATTATTTAGAACAGATTTGCGATCAACGTAAAAATTACATACCTGTTTTACTTAATTTCTTTGTTACTTGCCACTTTATTATTGTTGTTCCACACAACTGCCTTCTGTTCTTTATTATAACCGTGGGAAAGGAAATGGTTATTGGTGTATACTTCTTGTCAACTTTATCCCAAAGTAACATTAGTTTACCCTTTTATTTACCGAATTAATAAAACATACATTCTCGGTTACATTGATGCATTATCTTGTATATCTTTTTATGTAGAACTTCTTTAATTTTTAAGAACATAATTATTTAAATGTATGTGTTGCAATATGTTTTTAAAATATATAAAAACGAGTTCTAACGTCAATCTAAGGTGGATTAGGGATTGACAAAGAACTAAACTTGAATTACAAGCTTAACGTTAACTGCGAAAAATATTATTATTAAATTATACGGGGTCATGCGCCATTTGCTAAATTTGTTTATAAACTTCATAAAAAATTAATACTTCCTAAAACAAGTCTTAAATATAACAAACTACTGCTCTCACATGAAAGTTAAAAATATGTTTGTATCTACCAATATATTAACACACGATGATGACAGTTGACTTGCGAGCGATGTATATGCAAAACTTTAAACTACGATATCACGAAAACAGCTTAATTGTTTTAAAAATATTGGTATTTTCGTGCTAGTTAGAAAATGGCAATATTATTAACAAGTAAACTCCGCGGTATTATAATCCATTTAACAACATGGCACAAAAAATGGCTGATAGTTTAGAAAGAAAAATTGCAAAACACACAAGCTTTTAAGTTTACCTTTTAACAAGCAAAGCACGTCACTATTTCCTTTGACTATAATTTAATTTTTAAAAAAGTTTTTAAATTTCTTGGAATTTTTTTTTTTGATAAACTGTTTATCGTAACTAAAAATATCAGCGTGTTTAAAACATTTCAATTATACTCCCGCAAGTTGTCGCTATGTGACTAGTGACATATTATTTATTGTTTTTTTCGAGACTTTTTGCCATATGTCAGATGCGAGTATAAAAACAATATTAAAAAATTTTGTTTACTAAAATGTAACCAAACAATTTGAAATAAGGATTGTGTAACGTAATGAGTTAAGTAAACCTGAACACAATGCAAATAAAACATGTGGTTCACAATATACAATTATAAAAATTTTAAAAAGTCGTAATACACCAACACTTTAAATGGAAAAAAATTGTAGTAGATAACAACAAGACGGATTTTCGGCTAGTAACAATAAATAAATTCTAGAATTATTAATTAAAACCAGATTGTGGGACCTTTATTTAATTTTTAAATTTAAGCAATTGTGGCAAATATGACCTTATTTTAACTCGACATAAAATTCTGCCCTTGCCAATTTTGTCATCGTCAAAAAGAAACGAATTTTATATGATGTTTTGCCCCTTTCCTATAATTAAGAAATATTTGGAAAACGCTTTGAGTTGGGTGTAAGAAACTTTATGTTTACTGATTATTTTAAATTATAAAAATAACTTTATAAAGTAAATAAAAATTTTTAATTGTTAAGTTATTTATTGTCAATTACCTACTTTGTTATGCAAAAGTTTAATACGCAGAGTTAATACCAACTTTGTCGTTGCTGCAAAAAGAAATCTGTAAGTTTATCAAAATAAAAAAAATATGTGGCAATGTTAAATAATATATCAAGAATATATATGTTATGTTAAAACATAGCATTAATAACACAGTTATTTAAATAAAATATTAAAGTCTTGTTTGCTATATTATCTTGTCTAAAGTTCTTGTATTGGATTTTTGTTTTTTGTATTAATATTTTGCGCAGTTCTGTAGACTCTATGCATGTTTTCATTTTTTGCGTGTTTATAAATAAAAATAACTCCTTTTTAAGGGGAGGACACCTTTTTAGTCCTTATCAAATTGTTCACAGTTGATCCTTTTTTTTAAAATAGAGTCTGCATTAATATTTATATACTAAGCAAATATAATATTACAAATCACTGCGTAAATTATCACTGGAATATATTTGTTGCAAGTTGCGACCATATTACGACAATTAAAATGCATTCCATAAGGCGGGTCAATTCACAAGCTATTATTATGGCGAAATATTTACGAAATTTTTTTAAGCTACTGTGTGAAGTCATAACGTGAAAATTGTAACCATCGTGCTTGATGCGTGATAGCTGCGTGCTCTTTGAATGTAAATCACGTGTGATATAACACGTGATTGGAGGCGTGGTCTTACGTAACACAAAATGTTGGGAATTAATCGTTTTTATCTTAGCTCTAAATATAAAAAAACATCTTAGTTTAACACAAAACATAAAAATGTAGAATATTAGTTTAACCCACGATTATAGGTGTTTTAATTGAATTAAAATCTTGGTACGTCACTGGTACTGTGAGATTAGTTAAAAAAGTATCAACGCAAAATCGTTTGGTACTTGTAAAACCAAAACTAACTTGCGTTTGCTAAATTAATGGTCCTTTATTTAATTTTAATAAATATATACATATTATGATTCTTCAAACATATATGTTATGTCAAAATGCCTATCGCACTTTGTCCACTAAGAGCTTAAATTTCAAATAAAGTTGTTTTAATGGTTGTCAGAAAAGGGAGGATGATACTTGAAAGTCCATTTTCCAAAATAATATTTATTAGAACAATGGACCAAGAGAGGCGTTTTTTAGGGGGTATCACAGGCGTGTATTTTTAAGCCAATGATGATCAATTAAAATGAATTTTTAAAATTTATTGTATTTACAAAGAGTCACCTAATTTTATCATACAGCGTATTTCTTTTTAGTCGTCCTTAGCTAGCGATCATACTTAACAAGCTTTGTGTTTAAAAATTGACATAATTTTAAGTTGGGTTAAAATACTAGCCAGAGTTAAAGAAAGTTAAAAAAAAATATTTTGCCTCAATAAAATTAATACTTAAATTAAAAATTAAGTATGAAGATTCTGTATGTCAGGCTACGGGCTGTAGTTTAGAATCAATAGTTACATAACTTTAGTAGAAAAATGTCTAAAAAGCAGGGCACAAAGAAAGCATGCTGGTTAGCACGAGCTTTCTGTTTGAAATCACGCATTGCCGGCGTGATCATCCCTGTTATACTATGACGTATAACAATGCTTGAGTTGTGATTGGTTCTCTGCAGCAATCCGCCCATGTAGTAGCGTTGTTATTGTGCGTGGTACTTGTGTGCTTCGAGCCTGTTGATCATATCAAATCATCATTTTTCGAGGTAGCAGTTATATTCGTGCCTTTTATAATTTGAGTGTTATTTCTAGATTTAAGTAAAATAAGAAACTTCTAAAGTTTTTGTGGATTATCAACAAATATATGAAAAATATGCGGTCTCTGCCAGATTCTCCAGTAAATTCGAGTGACGAATATGAGGTAAGCTTTTTTTATTTCGCATTTTAAACATAGTGGTAGAAGAAAAACAAACCTATTAATTAGGTATTACTAGCAATACTTAAATTTCGTGTTTTAGTAAATTAAATTGGGTTGGTACATTTTTTTATTTATCAATTTGCTGTTACGTCAAAGCTGTTATTTTTTTTCTAGCAATTACAATTTAATTAAAGTAATTTGTTGGTTGTTGTTATTACGGTCATTTTAAAATAGTTTTTACTTTTTAATTTTATTTGCGTATTTGAATCCTAAAGAACTATCGTGGGCATTTTTGTTCTTTATTATTTTGATTCAGCTGTAGGCGTACTGTGGTTATGAAAACATGCGCCGAACGCGTGAACAGCACGTGATTCTATTCGCTTGCTCTGCGTGGTATTGTCGTGCTTTGTGTTATTTGAGAAACGCCCCTATTTAGGCGGCGTTGATAGGCTCACAGCGAATGGGATCGGTCGCCTATTAACGTATGGTTTCCGTGGACACGTTATTAAACTATTTGCACATATTTTAACATTATTTTTTTAACAGGGCAATTTTCATAAATCTCCCTCCATGGACTCTTTCGTAAACCAGTGTACCAAAGAAAGGACACGCCACAACAGCGCTTCGTGTGGTGGGTGTACTGATTGTGAGGCTGCTGACACACTTCTATCAATGCGCGGTTTTCCCAGCCGGTCGTCGTCTCAGCGCAAACCAGTTTTACCTCCTAGGTTAAGATATCGGAAATTACACAGACAAACCTACCTTGAAACAATTAAAAACAAAGCTGCTAAAACAAACAAAGTGCAATCTGAAATCGAAAATAATGAGGTAATTTAGTCAAAACATAATAATCCAACAGTCCTTAAATTAGTTGTTGTTTCTACATATATAACATAAAAACTATATATAATTAATATTTTAGATTGTTACTCCTCCTTATACACCACCTCCAACACTTACTCCCGACACCCAATATGCAATCACACATATCACAAATGCCCAACCAAAGGTTACGATGTCTAGCAAAAGGGCTTTAACAACGGTAACTGGATCACACAGTGTTGAAATTTGTAACAATGAAGGAAAACGATGTCGCAATGACTCAGGTTGTCAGGAAGGATCCCCTCCAAGTTGGTATATACCCAATTTTTCATCAAGCCGTTCTAATTCTCCAATTAGTATGGGAACTACATATGATAACTCATCAATTTCGGATATAAGTGAACCAATATATCTAACGCCTGTTGCTTCACCAACAAGCAATGATGAAGAACAAACGGATGTTATAAAAATAATTAAACCTATTGAAAAAGATTCTAATCAACATGATTTAAGTCAAGACTCTGAAAGTTTTAACAGAAAATTTGTCCAAAAGTTAGTTGATTCCCAAATTACTGAAAAAACATTAACTTCTGTACTCCAACAAAATGATATTAAAGTTACAACTATTCCACAAACAACGGAGCTACCAGCTACCAGTGTTCAACAAATAAGATTCTTAAATAACAACCATTCTCATTTTCGCCCAGTTACAAGCAATAGCAATATTCAAACCATGCCCATTGTTATAATGGGCAATGTACAGAGTATTCAACAGGCTGGAAGTGCTGTATTACTTTTAATGAACTCCCAAAATCAGATGCCTTTAAATGGTACACATGCAGAAGAAAGAAAACTGCAGCCCAAGCTTCACTCACTAGCCCCAGCTCAAACACTAGCACCTGTTACTATTAATGCAACATCACCTGCTCTTCCACAAAAACCTGTGGACTTGGGCAGAAGGCGAACGCATGTGTGTACCTATGATCGATGTGGAAAAACCTATTTTAAAAGTAGTCATTTAAAAGCACATTTGCGCACTCATACCGGCGAAAAACCGTTTAAGTGCAACTGGGAAGGTTGTGACAAGTGCTTTGCTCGATCTGATGAGTTATCTCGTCATAGACGAACTCATACAGGTGAGAAAAGATTTGCATGTCCCATTTGCGAAAGGCGTTTTATGAGAAGTGATCACCTAACAAAACACATGAGACGTCATAACAGCAACAGAAAAATACCGAACTGGCAAAAAGAAATTAATAAGTTTACTCCTATTCAGCAAAATATTGAGCAAGCTGTTAGTCAATCAACTGCTTTAAAAAAATCTGTAAGTGTAGCACCAACATTCTTTCCCTCGCAGCAACCAAACATTGCAACTACGACTAAGGCTCAAGTAAAGATTGCACCTAAAATTCCTTCGTTTCCATCTTCCTCTGCAACAACGGTTATTCAGTATGTGGGGATTCCTTCAACAACTTCACATTTCGCCCCTGTTATGTTAGCTGTGACTTCATCGCCATAGGCAAAATTGGTTTCCACTCACTGTTTTATAAAAAACTATTCGTACTTTCGTTTAAAAAATATTTATTTTATTTCTACATCAAATAGTTTATATATTTTATCATTTTTCCAAGATAAAACTCTGTATCTGTAATAATATCAATCTTTTTTATTTAACTAAAGTTATTGATATACTTGTATAGTTTTCGTAATTTGCCAAGAGTGCAATAACACGCCTTAAATCGAATTTGTTATATTGTCCCAAATGAGTCAACATTGCTGTATACATTTTGCCTTTTGTTTGTATCATCAAACAAAACCATTCTAATTATTTCTCCTTCTTGGCAAACTGTTATTGTGCACAAAATAATGTCATTTCATGCGAACAGTTTGTGGTATTTAACAATTTTTTACTTATATCGCAACAATTAAAACTGATTTGCTTAAACTCTAATTTTATGCCACCAAAAACAGTGTACCAATGTAGAAAGCAAAGCTTCTTTTGCTTAATTAACTATTTAAACAATTTTATGGGTATAAAGTTTTAATTCATTTTTCTTGCATTCTTTTATAACAATAAAAAAAAAGTTCAAAAAGAGCAACTTGCATATAAATTGCACAACAAAACAAAATAACTAGGTGCACAAATCAAATATAGGACACAAAGGAAATATCAGGTTAACCTAAATTCATTTCGAAGTGAAAAAATAAAAGAGCAGACAGAAAGGTAGTTGTTAAACGAAGTAATTATTTATGGTCAACAGACGGGCAAAAGTTACAAAGCTAACGTGTTTAAATTTTTTAAAACTTACAATTTTGTAAAAAAGAAATATTTTCAACATTTTTATTTGCTTGCTGTACGTAAACTAAAGCCTGCATTACTTACAGTATGTAATATTTAACAGTGCTACAGCCGCAAATTTTATTTTTCGTTAAGCGTTCCCAATGTTGATTATGGAATCAGCTTTTTCAGTATGAGCTCGTTGGTCAAAATATGCTGTATCAATATCATTGTCGGGAACTGGAATAAACTCTGGAGTCACATCCAATAAATTATCCCAAGGAAGTTCCGAAAACAAAGAATTATTTCGAATTTCTTTAAAATAAACAAGTTTGTTAAAATAAAATATTGTGCCAGTTAATATTAGCTTTAATTTAAATCAATAAAACTTTATGTATATACCCTTAGCACCAGCTCTTTCGTCAGGATTTTTTTTAAGTAATTTTTTAACAAGATCGACAGCATCGGGCGATAAACTTTCCTCTCCTTCCGGCCATTCTATTTCTAAATAAATATAATTTTTTATAAAACGCTTTATATTTAAAATACTATAGCGATATCATATCTCTCCTTTGCTGTCTTAAGTGGCTTATATTATTCCTTAAAGAAACTTTATCAGATATTTTGTTTTAATAAAAAACAGTTCTTAAAGTGAACTGGTTTTAAAGTTACCTCCGCACAAAATATTTGAAAATATTTTTTCCAAACTACTATCCGAGTAAGGTGCAATTCCAACTAAAAATTCGTACAAACAAACCCCTAAAGCCCACCAATCAACAGATGGACCATGTGGTTTATGTAACAGCAATTCAGGAGCTAAGTAATCAGGCGTGCCTTATAAGAATAAAAGATTAATTTAGTTCATTATGTATACAGGTATATTGAAAATGATTTTATATTTAAAAAACGAAACACAAGTTAAATTGATACCCTTATTTTGCCAAGCTAAAAATTAGATAAAATACCCCAAATTCTTGACTCCATTGGGTTATTTTTTATGTTTCTTTTTACACTTTTTGGAGTTCGCATCGGCGTTGGCCTGGGCGTTAAAACATTACAAAATTTGGGCGTCGTGAAAGCTGCTTCACGGAAATGACTTTTCGGTGTACAGAATGGCAGACTCGCTTTTGGGGTTTGAAAATTAACTCGAGTTGGCGTCTGTGGCAAAAAGGGTGTGCGACCAAGGGTGTTGAACCGATGTGCTGATTTAGGTTGCCATGATTGCACGTTGACGTCAGCCTGAAAACAGCAGTTACATTGTAACAATTATTTTTTTAAATATAAAAAAAATTAAAATGCATTCAAGTAAAAACATTATAATTCTTTTGTTGTGTGTTTATCTGTTTTCAAATTTGAAAAACACATATTTCAACTAAATCGGTATTATTTATTGGTGGTCAAATGGAAGTTTCAAACCAAAAAAAAATGGTAGTAGAATTTCAAAAACATGTAACACTGTTGCTTATTTTATAAATTTTATACTTTATAAAAAACATTTTAACAGAATTACAATCGTGTACTATTATTAAAGTTATGAAGAATCTAGTTATTATTTTTACTGTATAATATAACAACATTTTAACCCCTTTTTAAAAATATTTTATTTACAAACCGTTGGTCGTAATGGTGTAACGTTTCCACTAAAAAAGGTTGGTATAGTTTGTGACGTCATCAGTGTTAAAGGAATCCCGTCTTCAACACCAGATACATCTAATTCGGCACCGCTAACCAAACTCTAAAAACGAAACTTTATTTTAGGAAACATTTGAAGGATTTTTGTTTGGTAAATTACTACATTACATTTTTAATTTTAGTTGGACATGTTGTTTTAATTTCATTCTCTGTTTTTTTTGGCTTAGTAAATGGGAGTGGGATCCAACTTTGCTGTTCCTTATCATCTTCTTGAGAGGAAAAAGAGTTATTTAAGCTCTTAACATCTGGAGCGAACCCACCAGGAATGTCATTTAACGAGGGTCGGTAATCAGTGTTTGTCAAATCACCCCAACTTACCGACCTTGATTTTAGAGATAAACTATTTTCTGCTTTAAACGCAGACTTTCGCATGGCTGATTTCAACATTGCAATTTGGCTGTCATCACTAAAACTTAACTCTAAAACAGGGCTTAAAGTTCGACTGCTCTTTGCTAGGCATTCGTTTTTACTAAGATCGTAATGACTGGAGAAATCGGGTTTGGGGTTTTTGGTGATTGGCGAAATTTTACCATCAATAGAGTTGCTATGAAAATGCACAAGTTCATGGCGAGGTGACAATTCACTTGATTTCAGAGAGGTACTAAATGTGTAAGTTTTGCTGATTAATATTTACTATCTTAAGATTATGTGTTATCTTTAAAACAAAGTGACTTCTTAGGCGAGTTAGTAATGTCACCTTGTCGAGTCCAATCCAATAATTCCACTTTCCATGCTTGTTAGTCTTCTTTCCATTTCGTGACTCTGATTACAAGAAAGTGACAAGCACCTGTATCGCAAATGGATGTTATTTTACTTCCTAAAGTATTAAGCATGGCATCAGACTACAAACTGAAATATTTCAGAATTAAGCTAAACTAAAGCCACACTATTTGCCCGTGAGCCTGGCATTTAATGATAGCTCAAACAGCACACCCTACTCCAATAAAAATACATGAACTTTAAGATGGTATGAAAAAATGACGAAAAAAAAACCTAATTCAAAATCCACAGTTTTTATAATTATAACGAAATATAGCATAGAGCAGACTATTAGATATTAATTAACAAGGTAATGCTACATAATTTTTTTTTTTTAATTACTGTGCTGGTGCTCCTGCTATAATAATATCTTCTTCATTTCCACGAATATGTTCTAAAGAATGTTCATGAGATGGAGTTGAATGTGTTATGTTATTTAATTCATTGTAACTAGATGATGAGTGTTGGTCATTTGGAGAAGAGTGAAATCTTTCTTAATAATAAATTGTAACAAAATCTTTATATTAAGTACAATTTTAAGTTTACAAGCTACATTTCTTTTTGTAAGCAGAGGTTGTATAACTAAATTATATATACTTTGCTGATTTGAATCTATGTTCCTGTCAGGAGACTGTAAACGTTCAGAAGATGAGTGATGTGAACTAACTGGTGTTTCTAAGACAAGTATTGTATTTTAAGTTATAAAACAATAAATAAGGCATAAAATTATTTATAGACCACCACATAGCTAATAAAAATTATTATTTAATTTACAACATTTACCTAGATTTGATTTTTTTAACTTCTTTTCTTCGAATGAAAGATCTTTAAAGCTAACATCCATATCTGATAATGACTTTTCAAATGAAACTGATCGACTTCGATTTTGTTGGTCTTTTGATAATGATTTCTTTTTATTTATTTCAGCGTCACCTGATTCTTGACTCATATTAGGATCCAAGTATTTGGTTGTTTTTAAATTAGATTTACTGTTAAGTATATCGAGAGATGAAAATGGCGATGAAAGATTAGTATTTTTGTTTTCAGAGTTATTAAGTGTTGTTGTACAAAAATACTCTTGATTTTCAAGACTGGAAGCTTGAAAATATTTATTGTCACCTGCATTACCAAGGTTGTTACCTATTGTTGATGGTTGAGCACTATATTCTAAACTTTGATTTTGAGAAACTGGTATTTCTATTTTTTCCTTTATAAAAATAAAAATGGTAACTTTATAATAGCCGAATGCAAAAAATTTAAACCTTTTAAATTAAATGAATTTCTGTAAAACAAAGATTTGACTGGGAATTTACATTACTAGAAATACCTGTGAGATTTTTATAGACTGAATGTTTGTAGTTAATCCCGAATGTTGACTTGTTTTAATTTTTCTTTTTTTGCATGGGTGAAAAGGATATTTAGAAGTCACTAAATCAAAACAAATGCTGTATGAAATAAAAAGCTTAATAAAAAAGGGACAGTTTTTAAAAATATTTATTACAACATGGTAATTCAAGGTGATTGCTTGTACTCATTCGAAAATAATGTTTTTCATCATCCGAGGATCTCCTTCTTTGTTTTCTTGTATTACATGTTTCATTGTTCTCCTTAAATTAAAAAAATAAATTAAATTTTTACATATTTTTTAAAAGTTTCATCATATAGAAGTTACAATTTAAAAAAAAATTTATACGAACATCAAATACACTGTCTTCCGGCAAGTTATTGGAAATTGAATGATCGCTGAAAGCACTGAATATTCTTGATCTAACTGTATCTCCATCATGATTATTTTTGTTAGAGTTATGTGAATCTGAGTCCAGCGAATTTCTAAAGCAAATTGGGGACATGTGATCTAAAAAACATCACAAGAAATATTTAACCCAGTAAAAAATTGTTTTTTATCTTAAGATTCCTTAGCCTTTTTTTGCAAATCTTTGGCCTTGAAGTAAAAAGGTTGACTTTACAGCCTAAACACACGGTTACATTTGTTACCCTGACCCAGTTTAAAGTTGCCTTACACAGTTTGCACTGTTTTTTAAAATGACGATGATAACCTACCTACTGACTGGTTTTGGATTCGGTTACAACAGCTGTTGAAATTGATCCTATTACCTCATGTTGTAAAGCTAAGCATTCAACTAGTATACCACGCTGCCAGTAATGTTTTGCAAAATGAAACTAGTTTGGCCTAAGAATTACTAATCCTTTTAAACCAATGTTTATATAATCACTAGGAAGTGTCTATTTTACTTAGTAAATAAAAAACTGTCTTGTACAATAAATCTATATATACTGGTAATTTAATTCTCCGACTTAAATTTGTAATTTAACTTCTTGGTAGTTAGAAGCAATAACAAATGACCTTTAAAATTTAGTATTCACCAAATGGCCAAACTGGTCAGATTAAACTAGTTTAAATATTAGCAATCCCACCATTTTACTTGTGCCATATAATATAACATTTTAGCTAGTTAATGGATTTCAAAATACTATTTAAAAATAAAATCAACTAAAAATAAATATAAACATTAATTTAACAAATATCCTACATATGCTATCTTTAGATTGAAATCTGTTATGCAGTCTTCCAATTCCTGCAGAACTTGGAGTAAGTAAAGCTCGTCTTCCAGACTGATTAAGTGGAGAGATAAGATCCCGAACTGATGTTATTGAACCAGACATGGATCCTATTGCTAAATTAAAATAATAACTGTTTCAAATATGTTTGGTTAAGGTAATACCATAAAAAATATCAAATTTTTAAGTCTTTATTACTTCTATCACGAGAGAATAATATTCTGGCAGGAGTTTCAGTAATGTCATCAGAAACAGGTTGTTGTGACCCTGGTGGAGTTATTTTAAGTTTAGCTTTTTGGGGTGAAAATAGTTCATTTTGAGCATGTTTGCTTTCCTAATAAAACAAACCAAAGATTTTTTTCAATTTTTTAAAATATATTATGTCAGTTAAAAGTACAATTGGTATCTAAAATTAAACTAAAAAAAACTAATGTTCGATAATTAAAACGACAAATTAAAAAAATTGTGTTGCATTGATTGTTGCACATCTGAATTCTAAAATAATGTTTAAGATTTATTTAAATCTAGATTTGCAATTAACCAAATATATAACTGATTTCAAAAGTTTTTTTTGGCGACTTTCCAAAGCAAACATTTCTGCCCTTTTAAAATTCACCTTTTTAAAGGTGTTTGTAAGTGTGTATTTTCGTGATAATTTATAATATTAAAAAAAAATCAAAACAAAAAAAAACATTTCTTAACAAAAAGAAATATTTTTTCTAAAAAACTATGGTTGGCAAGGATATGACGTTGTAAACAGAACAAAAACAAAAAGGTTACAATTAAAATATTTTTCGATTTAACAAGAAATTTAGAAAATGATTAAAAAATATGAAATATTGAAATAAAATACAAACCGGGGGTAAATTTTGATTGTCTGAGATTAAAGGGCTATGTATTGTGGGAAGATAACCACGGTTACAAGTTGAATCGTCAAGGGAAAATCTTCTGCCTGCTTGTCTTGATGGTTTTCTTCTTCTAGCAGTTAATGGGGAAGCTATATTTCCAGAGGAACTTGAATTCTAAAAAAACATAAAACATTATGTTTATACGACATAAGAAAAAAATGTTTTTCTGTAAGTTTGATAGTTTATAATTGCAGAACATAAGTATTTAAAATAACTTGCAGAAAAAACACAATTTTTAAGCAATTTTAAATTAACAATGTTATTTGTGTATATAACAATATTAATCATTAAAAAATTGAAACGATTTGAAATTTAGGAAATCTAATAAACTCACAAAATTAAAGTTAGAAATAAGGGATAGAACTTGACCAGGTGTCCTGCAGTATTCTTTATTTGTTAATTTTGATGTTGCAGATGGAGTTTTGACAACATCAGACATATTTAAATCTTAATAAATGTAGGATTAAATAAATTAAAATTGCTTTGTATATATATAATAATTTAATAAAATTTTAAATAAGATTTTAAATTTTGATAAAAGGGCAATTCTATGTTGCAAAAATTTATTATTTTCTTATAACCTATTTTAAAAAGGTTAACTACTAGTTATTACACTCCACGACTTTAACTTTTTGAAGCAATTTTACTGGTGGAATTAAGTTTAGAAGACTGTTTAAACAACAAAATTTTGCTTTAATAATGTATGATTAGATAATGGTAATTTTATAAACTGTAAAAAATGCAAACAAATAAAACCACAAACCTCTATCTAATGCTACAGTAGAAAGACCAAAATCAGTCAGTTTAATGTGGCCCTTTTTCGTTACCAACATGTTGTCGGGTTTTAAATCTCTGTATTAAAAAATTGCATTAACATGAATAATTGTAAGGTGTGAAATAATTTAACAATTATCTTGTTATTCTATACATTTAACATTTAGTCCCCAACTTTAATGACTTAAAAATAAAAAGATTTGTAAGATTTATAATAAAACACAGCGAAATTCACAAATGCCACCATTATATAAAGCCCCTAAAATAACAAAATATACCTGTGTACGATGCCATGTTTATGCAAATACTCCAGTGCTAAAGTTACCTCTGCTGCATAAAGGGTCGCCATCGATTCATCAAAATAACCAAGAACAGAAAGAAGAGATTTAACATCGCCTCCAATTATGTACTCCATAATCTAAATTTAACAGAGTAGTTAATTTTTTTATTAACTTTCTTACTCTACCAATTGTGATGTATTTTTCATTAACATAACATATTGATATTTTTAAATTTAAAAGGCTTTTCCTAACATAACTTAAAATGAAACAAAAATTACAATGTAATAATGAAATGGAGCAAAAAAAATAAAAGTTTATTGCAATTTGCTCATATTTTGGTAAAACACCTGATTTGTAACAACACACTATACTTACAAGATATATATCTATAGCAGTTTCCAATGAATAGTATAAATGTACAATAAAGGGACTTTTGCTAAGTGCTAATGCTTTTCTTTCAGATAACACATTTTGGGTCATGTTTTTGCGAATCATTTTACTCTTTTTCATTACCTAAAAAAAGTTAAAATAGGTTTTAAAAATTAGGATTAGTTATATAATAAATAAAATTTACCCGGCAAATAATTAAAAAAAAATAATAAAAATGTCAGTCTTAGTTACCCTAAATGATAGAAATAAAATACTAAGTGTTAAACAATACATTTAAATAAATTTAAAAATATGATACCTTAATATATTTAGTTTTATAATAACTTTTAAGGGAGGGGTCTCTAAAATGTATAACTTTATTACCATAAGTCCTACTATTATCCTTATTTAGCAATTTATCTACATAATCTGTATAATTATATATTAAAGACATTTGATAGGTTTTAAATTTTCTAAATTTCTTCTGAGCGCAGTATTAATATTGTAATATTTTAACACTCTGTTTTGTATAAAATATTATTTGTAACGTAAACAATGAGGAATTTTAAACCTACAAAGTTACCAAAATTATGTATATAATGTTTTTAAAAAAAATGTTGACAAAAGATAAACTTGTTTAAATATTATTAAATTAAAATAGTACATGTATAAGTAAACATTGTCAGATTGTCTTGTGTGTAACAATTAGATCTTACTTAAGTCTGTGGTACCTCCAATACAGGATCGAATGGATCAAATGTATATCAAATGATTATCGAATGAACCAAATGGATTGAATGAATCAAAAATATATCAATGGGTTATAAAATGAAATAAAAAGATCGCATAAATAACCCCAACCTTTACCCATTCAGAATAAACATGCAATCCATTTGGTCTATTCGGTCCATTCGATAACCATTTAATCCATTTGGTTCATTTAACATACATGAGCAATTCAATCCTGTATAGTTTATAGGTCCCGTCGGCGTCTGACCGTCAGGTCGTTAAGTACGTTTTCACAGACAACCAACCAAATCTCATACAAACATAATTGCAAAGCAAGTTCAAGGGATACACAAACAAAATGTAATTTAATAAATATATATAAAGTATTCAAAGTTTACCTTAATAGCATAAATGTGCTTGTCTGATATTCGTTTTCCGATGTAAACATGGCCAAAAGCACCTTGACTGATGGGTTTAACAATAACAAAATCATTTACTGTGGGGGGGCAGGTTGATTTAATTTTTATTGCATCAACTTCAGAAGTATCAATATCTCGTTCAAAATCCATTTTGTCAAACTTGCTCAAATTTTGTGTAAAAAATAAAGTAATTGGAACTGTTAGACAAAGACAGTGACAGTGTTTTAGAATTTAGATCTACCGCCATTGGCGACGCGGCATTTTAGGAATAAAAATGAAGGAACTAAAAATGAAAAAAAAAATAAATAAATAAAAATAAAAAACTATGTTGCACATTTTATTTGCTTTTACACATTAAAAAATACTCGTGTATTTTTTCCTTTTTTTGTTTTCAATTGTGTAGTTTTACTAAAATGACCGTCTTTTCTTCGTATTTTAGTGCTTTCCGCACTCCCGGTCTTTCCATTATTTTTACAAATTTTGTTTTGATTTTGAAACATAATGTTGTTGTCATTATACTTATTATGGTTCAAAATCTTAGATATTAAAACGTATTTCTTAATTATAAGTATTCTTGTTATGGCAATTTTAAGCAAAAGTCTAATGAAGAAGGTTGCTGAATGACAATAAGAAAAATGGTAGAAAGGAGGGGGAGAAAAATATATAAAAAATATTCATATATTCCTTCATCTTTTTTGTTTTTTATTTTTTTTATTTTGGTTTCTACTTGTTTTAGTTGAGTTATGTTTTATGCATATTTTTTATTATATAGATTTAGGTTTTTAAAATGGTTAAACCGATTTCGAACCATAATTTATTTCTTAAATAAATCTAATTTGACTTTGTAATTTACTTTATGTAGATAATAAATATTAGTTTACCTTAGGGCTATATATAAAAATAATTAAGCGATTTTTAAAGTAACTTTTGTTGTTGAATAAGTCAAGTAGAATTCTGAAAATTTAGTATGTTGTTTACTATAATATAGAGACATATTTTATATAACTGAAAATCACTAATTATTAATTAATAAGTGTTTGTTTAATAAAATTTTAAGTTTGGCAAATTACTTAAACCAATGCTATTTTACTCGCGCACCAAAACTTTTTTATTTAAAGAGATAAAAAACAGGCCCAGTCCATTAAGCTTTATTTAATAGAAATGATATACATTTGGTATTTTTATTGTTGCAATAAACCTTGTTTTAACAGATATTGAAATATGCCTTATATTGTGTAAAACATCAATTTAGTCATATAACTTTTTTTAGTTTTTTTACACAAAAAAAACTTTTTTTGTTTGTTGCACTTTTTAATTTTTTTCGTACAAGTGGCAATTTTAAAAATCAACGCTTTGTAAATTGTTTTACAAGTAGGATTTTCACATATGTTATATGTAAAGTTTTTACATAAAACATAGCTACCAAATTCACGTTAATTAATCATCCAAGTTTTTATATTCACGCATCGGAACTATATAGGTATTGTTATGTAAACTATTATAATTAATTTAGGTTTTGTATTAAACTACTATAACAATGTTCATTCTAGTCATTTAAATCCATATCTAAGGGTTAAACAGTAAATTTCCGATTAACTTCAGGAACTTCGTAATTAATCTTCGTATTATGACTTTGACTTGGTTATTAATTTATCATTTAATTTCATTTTTCATTATACTTCCGCAATCGATGTTGTAATAAAGTGTTGTTTAAACTTTTTAACGAGTTAAACACAGAAAGTGTTGTACGAAATTTCATAAAATTGCAAAAAAAATTTTTAAAGGCTATTGATTTAACAAACAAAAAATTTATAGATAGAACAGTAAAGTTCAAAATACATAGATTCCATTTACAAAGCTTAATCAACATAACATAAACTAATAAAGCTTACGTGTGTTTAAAATCAACTTATCAAGTTAGTATAATTTTTTTCATAAAAGGACTGTCAGTACAATGTCAAATAATCAGCTGGCACTGAAAATTATGCTCCAGCAAGGAAAGATAACTTGTAGCTTTTAGAATTAGATTAACGTCAAACGCTTAAATAAGTAGTTACAAAATTTAAAAAAATTTTAAATAATTCAATCAATAACTTAACTATTTAATAGTTTAGGTAAATGTAAAGTTGTTAAATAAAAATTTTAATAAAAATTCTTCTCCTATAAGTTAAATATAAATTTTTAGATTACTGGGAAATAAAATTAAACAAATTTTACTTTTTATAAATTCCACATTATCATTAAAGACCTAATTTTATTTATATTTAAAAAATAATGCAATTTTAACCCTCTATTTTAGGTAGCATCATAGAATTCAAACATAAAATCAATAACTTTGTTTTATTAAAAAAATAAACATTAACCAAAAAGTAAACAAAAATTAAAACTTTAGCACATTCGTTTTAAAATAATATTATTTTTAATTTTTAACTATATAAATACATCTTGAGAGTTTATAAATTATATTAATAAACTAAGGTAAGAATTAGTTTATCAATAAACTAATGATAAACTAAGGTAAGAATGTAATTATTTAGTTAATAAATTAATTAAAATTGAATAAGGCATATAAAAAATAAGTTTTTGTACAATTTCTAATGTGTGTTGTTAAGATCGTTGTTAATAATTTATAGTCGACTATAATTGGGTCGTTAAATTAAAACTTTGAAATTTGTAATAGCCCTTTTTAAATGAATATTAGATTATAGTTTAAAAAAAATTATTTATTGCAACAACAAAATGAAACTGAAACTCTGTTTGCTTATATATTTCCTGTTAGTCATTGAAATTGTTGATGCCAGTCGAAAACTTTTTAGACGTCGACGTAACAAAGGTGATTTTAAATTTTTGTTAAGATGATGCTGGTTATTAAAATTGAATTAGCACAGCAAGAATAATATATTATATATTTAATTTATCTTTTACAAAATTAAATTACAAAAAATTTCAAAAGTTTAAGAAATGATTCACAAATTTTAAAATTGTTAGTTAAAAAAATTGTGTTAGATGTTTAACTTATTCCCATAGTTAGTGGTTTAAGAAATAACCTAAAGGTTTAAAATAAACAAATTATGAATTGAAAATATTTAGCATATTTTTTAATCCAGCAAAGTTAGAACTTATAATAAAATTACAACAAATAAAGCAATGTTTGTATTAATTTAAAATATTTTAGTTTGTGAAGGATTGTCCAAAAAATACATTAAATCAAAACCGGTCATTTACACACATAAACAAGAATTTGTTTTATAAATCTAATAAAATGTTTCAAAAATATTGTCTTAGGAGGTAAATCGGAGTTTACTTGCAAGGATGGCCAAAATATACTTCGGCAACAATTTTGTAATGGTAAAAATGACTGTAGTGATCATAGTGATGAAATTGTGCAAGGAATTAATAACACCAAGCTAGTTGTTACACCTTTTTCAACTAATCCTATAATTAGGTTTTACATGTTTTTGTATTGCTATCTTATAATTACTTTGTAAATTAAGTAAACATTTTATTTTTACACGGCAGTTGTAAGAACGCTCAGAATGCTGTAAAACGCTTCTGTTCCCTTTCGAGAAGTGATTATTGCGACGGTACAATTGTATGTAGTAGCGTAAATGAATGCGATGTACTCTGTCCAAATTATTATCGATGTCCAGGCACCTCAATATGTAAAGATCGTTCGCTTATATGTTCCGGCGAAGATTGTTATGAATGTCCAGGTAAGTCAGTTTGGAACAACGGAATTGGATTTAAATGTGTAAGGGATGGAGAAATGTGTGGACTGCCTCAGTTTTTGGTTTTCGATGGTGTGCAAGATTGCGACGATGGTAGTGACCTGTGCTATTTAACTTATCATCCTGACAGCACTTTGCTGAACGACCCAAGGTTATAATTTCAATTAATTTTTGTAGTTGTCTCATTAAAAAAACGTTTTTTTTTAATAATTAAAATTAAAAGAATTATATATTAATTTAATTTGTATAGAGATATTCGAGAAATGAAAGGTGCTAAATTTAATAAAACCGTTTGCTTTGTGTGCCTTGATAAATCTCTAGTTATTTCCCGGAAACATGTTTGTAATGGTATCATCGATTGTCCTGATCTATCAGATGAATGTTTATGTGAAGGCGAAAAGATATCAGCTTGCAGGCAAATGGTTACAACAAAGACTGCCGCACCCATGTACGACAAACAACACAGGCTTGATTTACTCTTATTTGTTGACAACCATTTGGCCAAAAATCATATGCCTGAAAATCGCATTTTACGAACAAGCCCCTATATATATTAGCCCCCACTTACTACAACTTTTTTAGAAAATGCTCGTTAATTTGTAAAAAGGTGGCCTGTTTTTAGGCAAATGTCTATTTGGTCAAATAGTATTTAAATATCGTATACTTTTTTACTTTAGAATTTTTTCAACATTTTTCTTTCCAATAAAATTAATAACAAACTTATTATGTTCTTTTCAAAGTATGTTTTAAGACATACTGTATATTATGGTTTAAACGGGATGCACTCGAAATAACAAAAATAATTACAAAAATAAAAAAAACATTTAGCGCATATTCAACAGCAAGTAATTTTTTGTTTAGAAATGTAGTTGGTTTAGAAAACTGCTCATATGGAAACATTAAATGTCCGAACGGCGAATGTATTCAAAGAAGCCAAGTCTGCGACGGCGTCATTGACTGTTTTGATGAATTCGATGAAAGGTAAAAAATAACTTTGAGTGATTACAAAATTAAATAAAACGCTTTCGTAACAAATAAAACGTATTCTTAACTAAATAACATGTTGTATGTTTTGTTTAAACTTTTGCCAAATTAAAAAACAATTGGCGGGTTTATAAAGCAACATTTTTAGAAATTTCTAAACTCCAAAAAAAACTTGAAACTGGATAGGAGTAATAAATGTTACTCCAAATTTAGGCGATAAAAAGTTGTCATTTTTACATCGGGAATAATTAAATATTAAAATTATACAAACCGACAACTATGTTTTACCTTTTCTTTATTACCAAAGTTTGTATTTTCAGCTATTCATTCTGCCATGGAACAAAATCTTGTAATAAAACCGTTACGCCTGGGCATTTTTGCAGGTAAGCTGATCAAGTATAATAAAGTTCAAGTATAAAAAGTTGTACTTTAAAACGTTTATATTGGCAAGATGAAATTAAATTTATTATTATAAATTGTATTTTTTGCGTTTGTTAAACTTTATATTCAGTTTGCTGAGCGCAAAGATTAAGTTGAACTAATTCCATATTTAAATTATAGGTGTGATAAGAACAACAGTTATGCTGACTGTAACAACGTTATTGCTATATATTGCAATGGTGTCCCTGAATGCCCTCCTCCTGGTTACCAGTCTCGATGGGTTGTTCAACCAGGCCGACCAATTGATGAATGCAATCCACAATGTATTTTAGCGAAAACAACTACAATTGCCCCAACCACGACGCAGGCCTTGTTGAATACTAGTCAAACCCATTTTCACAAAGCTTTTAAATGTGCTGCAAGCGACCAAGTGGTTACAAAAAAAGATCGTTTTCTAAAATTAAAATGTTATATCAAGGTATTATGAAAATAATTTTAGTATTTTTTGTAACAACTTAAAAGTTTTGTAATATTGTAAACAACAATGTTTTTTTAGGTTAAAAGAAAGTTACAATTAATACAGTTAAACGCATCACAGTATTGCGATGGCGTTTTAAACTGTCCATTTTCGGTTCGAAATGACGAGATGGTAAAAGAATGCACGCGACGTTTTAGTTGTGCTTCCGGAAATTTAGTAAGTATTCCAAAATCACGAGTTTGTGACGGCTATTTGGATTGTAACAATGAAAGAGATGAGAAAACACGATTGTGCAGAAATTTTCACAGATATAATTGTTCAGCATTGGGCGGTGCAAAGGTATAACTTGTTGTTTTTTTACAATTCCGAAAAATACGCAGCTCTGTTCACCTTTTTGTAACTATAAAAACTAGTCTGGTAACAAGTAAATACGAAAAAATGTAGTTGTTATTTAAAAAAATTGTTTATATATGATAATTAGGTTTCTATTAGTGAAAATCAAATTTGTGATTTCGTAATAAATTGTGATGACATGAGCGACGAAAAAAATTGCACCAATGATGATCGATTTTATTGCGAAAACCAGAAACCGCTGTTTATTGAACGTCGAAAGGCAAGTCTTGTAAAATTGCCCTGAAGTCAATTAATTTGTTATCAACAACCAATGTTAACTCAGCTTGAAATCAAAATTGTTCTTTTCTTAGTTGTTTAATTTTTATTTTTTTTAAGAATTGTTAATATTTAGGTTTTTAACGGATTAAAAGATTGCTCAGATTGGAGTGACGAATGCCCAACAATTCGAAACGATAATCAAGAAACAGTTTTATCTTCACGATATGAATTAATTGCAAACCCTGTACTTAGGGTATTAGTGTGGATTATGGGTTTATTAGCTGTGTTTGGAAACTTGGTTGGTCAAACAACAAATACGTGACAAAACAAGGTTAAAAAAGAAATTTTGTTAAAATAACATAACTTTTATTTTAGTTGGTTCTGATACGACAAGTTTTAAACTTAAATCAAATCAACAATTCGGCAGCATTAAGGGCCAATCACCTACTTGTTCTGAACTTAGCAGTTTCAGATATTTTAATGGGAATTTATCTTTTTATGCTCGGTGCTTACGGGTTAAAATATTCGGGTAATTATTGTTCGCACGATTTAACATGGAGGTCAGGAGAAGTTTGCAACATAATGGGTGTGCTTGTTGTACTTTCAAGCGAAACATCTGTAATCACTATGGTAATATTGACTTCATTTCGACTATATGTAATATACAAGGTAATTACTCTTATTTGGCTGCTTTTTATTATCAATAATTTAAAGAAAACTAAAGTTAAAGAAAAGTGTTTGTTGCAACCAAACAATTTCTTTGCTATATTAAGTTACTAAATAACTTACAACATGTGGTAAAAAAAAGTAATATTATAATCTGTGCTTAATGTAGCCGTTCAAGGCGTCTCATCACCCAAAGCTCATCATTGTACTTCTTCTGATATTTTTAACTTGGATTACAACAAGTTTAATTGCAGTTTTGCCCCTTACCACTAAATTTCAAAGCAGTTTTACTACCACCGCGCTTGTCACAGATTTACCTTTTTTCAAAAGCATCAAAGTGGATTTTTTGGGTACAATTGAATTTATTTTTTACGTTATTGTAACTAAATTTTTTAATAGTTTTTACTTTACTAATATGCTTGCAATTGATAAAAATTTTAATAAAAATGGTATTTTTTAATTTTTTAACAACAAAACAAAAACATTTTTTTTAAAACTTTTTCCGTAACTTTTTAGCAGTTAATATCGATCTTTGTTTGTTAATAATCAAATAAAATTGCAAATCTAATAAAACAAACAAAAAATAGTTTTTAATTAATTTCTTCGAAGGTATAGTTTAACGACTACGATTTACAAATCCAGTAACATGCTTTTTTTTCAAGAAACAAAAACCTATGTAGAAAACTTGCCATTTTTTGAACCAAAGTATCAAAACTGGACAGCTGATCACATAACAACATACCAAACGAAAATAAGTGACATAACATCTTGGCATCAGTTTGCAAATATTTTTCAAAAAAAGCATATTCAAGAATCTATGACCAGATTTAAAGTTATTAGATATTTTGGGTAAATTAATATTAATTGTATATATAATCGTTAATATTTATTTAAAGTGTTAGTTCTTAAATCAAACAACACGCCAACCTATATATCTCCAAATTTGTTTGTATTATTATTGCCTAAGTTATTGTAAATTAGAAATATTTCATGTGCTATTAAAAAAAAAAAATTAATTTTAGTTATTACAGCGTAAACAGCGTTTGCATTCCTAAACTCTACGTGACAACTGCCGATCGAGCGTGGAGATATTCTTTTTCGATAAACCTGTTTAACTTTGTGGCTTTTATATTTGTTGCTATTTCCTATACAATTGTTTATGCGAAATCATCTAGCAATGAAATCCGATCGGAATCAAAGCGGACCCTTTCTAAAAGTAAATCAAAAACTTCCTTCGGCAGGTTCATGCAAAAAAAGAAATCACAAGGTATAAACTGCCTAAAGTATATAGTTAAACATAAAAATAATAACTGTTTTTTTTTAATTTTATTTCTAGCGATGCAACGTAAAATACTTCGACTAATTATGACGGATTTTTGTTGCTGGGTTCCAATTTCGGTAATGGCATTTTTAAATTTGGGAGGCGTTCAGTTGCCTGGGGTTGCCTATGCAGTTTCGGCTATAATTCTTTTGCCAATCAACAGTGCTTTAAATCCCATCATATACTCTAATGCGATGGAGCGTTTTTATAAATTTATAATTTGTAAAAGAAAGAATCAAAGCTTTATTACTTCAAGCACAATTGCGTCATCTAGCAGATAGTTTAATAAAACAAAAAGTCGTTAATAAAGTATTCACATTTAGTCTTTGTTTGTTTATTATATTTATATTAGACGTTTAAAACTTGCTAGTATATTGCAATCTTATTTTGTGTACGTGTGTCATTTTACTAATTAAATTTATCATTTGTTATTTAAGTAGATGGAAGTCCAGGGGGCCCCTGTCAATATGTGTGTTATAATAAAGTTAACTAAAGTGTGTACTGAAATTCAATGATATATTATTTTCTAAATATCTTATTTTGCATTAAACTTTGTTGAAGGTGGCAAGAAAGTACAACTAGGACAAATATCACAAACATTTTTAGTTATTTTTGCTTATAAAACTAATCATTAAAAAATACGCAACTCACTTTGTTTTTTAGCTCGTTCTTGACAAACATATGATGTATTTTTACACATAGGATCTGTAATAAGCCGAAGAAAGGAAAAAGAAGAAAAACATTTAAACAAGAAAAACAGAAAAGGGATATATTGTTACATAAAGACAATAACGAAACAGAGAGCATTAAAAACTACAATATGCGCACGTATTAGTCTTGTATTGACTTTCTACTCTAGAATTTTTTTTACTGTGCGTCTTGACCTGTAAAAAAAGATTTAATGTAACCTTAAGTTGGTATAGTTTACTTTTTTATTAATTTAAATTTATTTTAAATTTTAATTATATGTTTACCCAGCTAACTTACTAGTTGCAGTCATCTTTAAATGTCGATGCTTCTAAAAAATATTCGGTTAATGTATTTTGACATATGTACGTAATAAAATATATTTCAAAAATATTTCAATTTATTTTTTGACTAAAATTATTTAAAAAGAACTTACAAAAAATTATAAATATAGTTTATACTTACGATGAGGCGCTAGCAAATGCCGAACTAAAACTGGAACTTTCTCCGATAGGAAAAGAATTTCCACCCAAAAATGAGTTCAACTTAGGTAATTGAAAGAAGTCAAAACCCCCCTCACATGGGATTTCAACATCAAGTGGAGCACATGGGATGATGTCTTGAACACATGGTTCTTCTTGGACACATGGTACTTCTTGAACACATGGTACTTCTTGGACACATGGTACTTCTTGGACACATGGTACCTCTTGGACACAGGGTACTTCTTGAACACATGGTACTACTTGGACACATGGTACTTCTTGGACACATGGTACTTCTTGAACACATGGCTCATCTAGGACACATGGAATTTCTTGAACACATGGGATGTCTCGAAGACATGGGTCTTCTAGGACACATGGAATTTCTTGAACACATGGGATGTCTCGAAGACATGGGTCTTCTAGGACACATGGAATTTCTTGAACACATGGGATGTCTCGAGGACATGGGTCTTCTAGGACACATGGCATTTCTTGAACACATGGGATTTCTTGAACACAAGGGACTTCTTGGACACATGGTGTGCATGGAACACGTTCTACAAAACACAATCGTGTTTAAGCAATTTTTTCTGTTTAAAATTAATTTAAATTTTAATGTAATTTAATAAAAAACGTACGTCGACAAGGCCGTTTTCTTATTCTACGTGGTTGACATCTTCTTTGAGGTTGTGGACAATAGTTACAACGTGGTCGTCGACATCTTTGTCTGGGTTGACAAGGACTTCTTTGTCTTGGAGGACAAGGCCTTCTTTGTCTTGGAGGACAAGGTCTTCTTATTTGTCTTGGTTGACAAGGTCGTCTAATTCGTCGAGGTGGGCATGGAATACAAGGTTCAATTGTTGGAATTGGGCATGGAATACAAGGTTCAATTGTTGGAATTGGGCATGGTTCGCAAGGAATATCAATAGTTGGAATTGGGCATGGTTCGCAAGGAACATCAATAGTTGGAGTTGGACATGGTTCGCATGGAATTCGTCTAATGCGTGGTTGACGAATTCGTCTACCAGTGCAAGGAAAGTTGAAGCAATTTTTAAAAAAATCACCAAATCCGTCGAGGACATTCAGTCCGCCACTTCCAGTTTCAGCTGAGGCTGATGCCGATAATGACGAAGATACGCCTTAAAAATAAGTTATAATTAATCACAAATAAACTTTAATAAAAATATTTCTTACTTGGATTAATGACCAAGGCAGAAGTTGTTCCAAGAACGAAGGCTAAAACAAAAAAGAATCGCATTTTATTTTCTATATTAAGCTGTTGCTTCTATAGAGTAATAACTGAATGAGGAATTATTGAAAGTTTAGGCTTCTTTTATAATTTTTAAGGCGGATATCAGTTTTACAAAAATGCATTGATTGACATATTCAAGAACCTTGTTCATAAAGTTCCAGTGCATTTGAATGCAAACTTGAAAATGACAACCTCTTTTACTAACAGGATCTATATTCTATTTTTAAACATAAAAGTATCGATATACATCATAATCTATTATTTAAAGTGATTCTTAAATCACGTGTATATTTAAAAAAGATGTATTACACAACGCCAAGTACATATGCATCAAGTTAAATTTATTAAACAACCACTTAGAAATGTTGAAGTTTATTTTTACAAGCTAAAATTTGGCTCGTATGACAGATAAGGGTCATTTGCATTCGTTTCTGCTTTTAAAGTATATTACAAGTTTGTAAGTATTAAAGCTAGGCAAACACATATAGTATAGGAATTAAAGCTTGTTAAATCGATTACACAACCAAATATTGGCAAAACAAAGTTGACAACTCCTGACAGCTTGTTTGATTTTTGCATAAATCAATTTAAATATTTCAAAACACTGAGGTCTTTTAAAAAGTTTTCGTATTCCCTTAAAAATATGTTTTAATATTAATTCCCTTTAAAATAGAATATCTTTTGACTTATTTAAATCTTTCAAAAAATTTTTTTAACTCCTTTTAAATTACTTTTTAATGTAAAACTTGTTTTAAATTACAATTTTTAATAGTACGTACGATAACTTAATTAAGTTGTTAAAGTTACCTACTCAGGGTTTAACTAACCTTATTTCAATATTGCTATCTGATAAGTGACCCAATTACTTATTTTCGATTATTTAATTAGTAAATTAATCCAGAATTGAAACACTTTAATAAATATTTAATAAAATCAAGTAAAAAATACCAAAAATCATATCCGTTACTGTACGGAAAGAATTAAATTAAAACAAAATAAATAAACGTTTTTTAATGGAAATTTCTTGGTACTTGTTAACAGTATTAACTGAACCATATTTTTTTGGCTTAAATAAAACGCCATTCCACTTAATTGCATTCGTTTTTTCATTTTTTTTTAATTTATGTTATTTAAAGAGATTGTGTGGTCGTAGGATTTTTTTAACTATTTAAAATTTTTCCAACTTGAACAAGGATATCATAATTTTTAAAAATTTATCAAGTAGTTTTTGAGTTATTATGATTTGCATTTAAAATATTCTAAATAGAAAAAGTCCCTACGCCCGTGAGTCACGTGAACCACGACGTCTCGTCGTAAATTCATCCGCTGGCAGACATAAGAAAATTTTCTTATTTTGCCATTTCTGAGCCGTTTGTTGTACTTTTTTTAATTTTCTGTTGTAGAAACCAAACTTAGCATGAAAAGCAAAATTTTGCCATATTATATAAAACATTTCTTACTTTTAAAGTCTTTTTAATTAGGTAGGGTATATGAGCTAACTTAAACAATTTGACAATGTATTAGTTAACAACGTTGAAGTCATTTTATTTTAAACAAAACTAAAACTGTGTTAACGGTAAATTTTGGTTCAATAACACTTAGTTGGCCTGTCTTCTTCTTATAAGTATTTGTTACTGTTTCTGACTGGTAAACTCTCAAAATTAACAACATACCCTTAACTTGGTAAAATTTTTCAAATACAGCCTACCTAATTAAAAATACTTTAAAAGTAAGAACTGTCTTATATAACATGGCTAAACTTTGCTTTTTATGCTAGGTTGGTATTCTCCAAAAAAAATTAAAAAAAGGTACGACAAACGGCTCAGAAAGGGTAAAATAAGGTTATTTTCGTATATCTGCCAACATATGAACTTACGACGATGACGTCGTGCGTAGGGATTTTTAACATAATTAAAAAAAACCTGCGACCACACAATCTCTTTAACAAAAAATGACGCTCTTTCAGATTGTTACAGCAACTAAATAGCTAAAACATGTCAATGACGAAATGTTTTTTTTAGTTAACTCGTATTTTTTTTTAGAGACTTTAATTAATAAATATAACTTTTTTATTAAACAATTATTACAATTTACTGATTTTTAATTAGACTTTAAATCCTATTGTTTTTTTGAAAATTATTTAACAAAAAAATTGCACACAGGGCACAAAAAATACTAGCAACTTTTAAACATTAGCTTTTGGACTTCTAAAAAATTTAAAAAATCTAGTTAATCGAGTCGATTAGGATGTATGGAACTTCTTTGACGAGTCAGCGGCATGCTCCAAAAGCAGGGAACATGGAGAAAACGCAGCACCATATGCAGTTTCATATCTACGCATATTCTGGACTAATTGGTCAGCTCCGTACAAATCAACATATCTAAACGGACCTAAAAATATATACATATAGTCATAAGTAAGTATTAACTTTTTACCTAAATGGGATCAGGTAATAATTTTGAAAACAAATTTAAACTTTTACTATACACACTTACCCCCTAGGTGTGGAGGAAATCCAAGGCCAAAAACTGCACCAATATCACCTTCAAGCTAATAACAATTTAAAATATATATTAAGCATTTTAATAATACAAAATAAAAATAAAAAAAGTAGTAGCTACCGGATTATCAAGTATTCCTTCCTGCAAGCACATAACTGCTTCATTTACAAATCTCGAAATTAACCGCATTTGAATATCACTATCTGATGCGCTATTAATTTAAAAAAATTGTTATAGTTATTTTTTATGTTACTTTGAACCTGATTTTTATTTGATATCTAATAAAAGAAAAAATGACATAACATGAAAAACCAGTTATAAATGTGCATATTTGTTTATGTACAACTTTACCACTTTTAATTAAAAGTATTTTTTATTGACATACATAATTATTAATCAGTTAAAATGTATCCAAATTATTTATGGCATTAAGTAACAAAACATTTAAGTTTTTTATTTATTAATTCGAAAAACAATGAGATATAATTTAATCTTACTAAAATAAATAAAATTTTATTTATAATAGCTTGTCCTTAAAAAAAGATTTACTATTTTTAAATTATAATTAGGCAGTAAAGATAAGAAAAGGTAACAAACATGAAAGCATGAACTACTTACACATCCTCAATAGGTTCAATGGCAAACTCTTTTAAGATAGTTTCTGCAGTTTCATTAACGGGCCTTACTTTTGCCTTCGCATCAGAATACAGGTATATTCCCTTTTTAGTTTTTCGACCTATTATATATAACAAATATATATACAAATAAATAAAACTAATTTTTCCTTATAAAAAATAATATTTTTTGTATTTTAAACTTTGTAAATTCCAAAAATTCTATTAAAAATGGTAATAACTTTTTAAAAAAAAAATAAATATTTTGTTTTTGGGCCTATTAAATGCAACATCCTAAGCTAAGTAACCTTTATTAATAAAAAAAAAAAATATCCAAGAACTTAGTTTAGAACAGTTCGGTAATTAGACCTAAAGTTAACTTTCTAGTAAATTACAACCTGCACAGCCACTGTTGACTAGTTTTTCAAGTACAGCAACATCACCTCCAGCAAATCGTTCTTTGAACACACCTCCAAGATAATTAGACACATGCACAGCTACATCAATACCAACCTTAACAAATCAACAACACAATTCTTAAAATTTGTTATTAGCAATTCAAATTTTTATTTTTTGTTTTGGTTTAACCAGATTTGCATGAAATTATATACAGAGATAAAAAATCAAAAAAAAAAAAAATTTGAGATTTGTTTAAACTATATTTTTAGTATTTTATAATTTAACAAACATGTTTAGAAAAATTTTGAAAAAAATACTTCATCCAAAAGTGTTGCAATTCCAACAGGAAAACCAAATGAGGTTGCAAGTTTGTCAATTTTTTGTGGCCCAATTCCTTCTTGTAACATTCTTATCACCTCACTTAAAGTTGGAGCTAACAGCCTTGTTGTGTAAAATCCTGGGCCATCCTTTATTACACAATACATGATTTGGTTGCTTAGTTATTAAAACAATATGAATACACTAAAGTATGGTTAGTATGTACAAATAAATCATTTTTTTAAGATTTAAAGGGCAGTAAAATTTTATAACATCTTTATAACCAGGTTGATTGAGAAAATTATTTATAAACCGGCAGTGTAGTGTAGTGTAGTGGTCAGAACACTTGACCCTGGGTTCGATTCCCACTGCTTTTATGCTGTAGTGCCCTTAAGTAAGGTGCTATAAATAATACGAAATTCTTTCAAGCCAATGCCTAATCATCAGCTTCATTTTCGGGCAATTATTATCTATAAAATCCAAAACCACTAAAGTCAATTGAAAACTGAGTTGGGGGGACAGGTGTTACTCTATGTTCAGGTTGTGAAGTTGACCTTCTCGAATTGAAGATAAATAAAAGTAAATTAATATCTATTTTTTAATATTGGTTTAATACTTAACTAACTTTACCTTAACAACAATGACAAGTTTTCCTTGCTTCAGCCCGACCTGTACAGCAGAAGCAGTTGTGTCCTTCGATGTTTTGTCAGTTGTAATAATTTCCAAAAGTTGCATTTTATCAACAGGTGAAAAGTAATGCATTCCAATCACCTGCATAATTTAAATTATTTAGAACTCAAAATTTCAAATAGCAACACAAATTTACCTTCAAGTTGCTGTTTTAAGCATTAAAAGCATTACAAACCTTTTCAGGCCTCTTGCTTGCCTTGGCTATTTCACTAATTGGAAGTGCAGAGGTGTTGGAAGCAAATACACAATGTTCTGGAATAACCTACTTATTTCAAAAAAAATATTAAAAACTGAATAATTTTAAAATACAACATAGTAAAAATTTATTTAAAATATAACAAACCGCTTCAGTTTCTTTAATAACTTGATGTTTAAGATTGATGTCTTCAAAAACTGCTTCAATAACAATGTCACTATTTTTAAGCGAATCATATGACAAAGTTGCATTTAGATTTGACATCAATTGGTCTCTCTCAAATCTAAAAAACAATTCCGAAATCTAGATTTTAGCCTCTATAAAGCTAAAATATAAAAGTTAGAAGACTTTTAAAAAAATATTCCCTAAATGAAAAAGACAAGGTAACTCATAAAAAGTACCCAGTTAGAAGTAAACATATTCATATGTAGTTGAAACAAATTAATTTTTACAAAAATAAAAGTAAAAAATTTAAAATTACGTTGTTATTTTCTTTTTTTTCGCAGCAGTGTTAAATCCCTTGTAAATTTGTTCCTGGCCCTTTGCAAGTCCAATACTAAACGAATCTTTTAAAACTGTTTTGTAACCTTTGTTTAAACTAACATGAGCAATGCCAGCTCCCATTAAACCAGCCCCAAGAACAGCAACATTACTTTATTTAAAAATTAAATTCCAATTTTATTTCAACAACTAGATTTTAAAATATACAAAAAAGTGCATTGAAAATTTAAAAAAACTATTCAATGGTAAAACAAACTAAGAATCAAAAGAATCAAAAGATTTCTGCTTTAGGTACTTACTTTGCTGGTCTCTGTGGTGCACCAAATCTATTTTTCTTGCAATGGGTTTGTCCATCATACAAGCCAATGAGAGCCTTAGATTGTCTGGTTTGCGAAAGTTTTCCAAATCCATCAGCTTCAGCAGCATAACCAGCTGTCGATCCATTTACAACACCTTCCTTTATAACCTTTAATTTTAACAGTAAAAAAATACATTTTAGTTTCAAGCTTCTTTCTGTAAGAAATTCTATTAATTTAAAACCCAAGGTTTATTTCACATGAGTCTTTAGTTGTCAACTAGATTCTAATCTAACATGATATTTCTATTTAAATTTAAACATAGCATGCACTAACATCAGCAATTGTTATAGGAGCTGGAAACAATCCTTTTGTTTGTTTAAGAACCTTTCCTTTCACCATATTATTGAAAAAGTAATTCCGAAAGTATTCATTTTGTAAAAGAGAAGCAATAATTCCTTGAAAAAAACAAATTATAGCCAACAAAATAAATGTTTTAATTTAAATATGCAACCAAGGAATGTAGGTTGTTGTTTAAATAAACTCTTATAATCCAATTATGATAAATATTTAATGGAGATTATTCAACAATAACTACATCCCTGCAAAATAAATACATTGATGTTAGTGGTGGGGGTGGATATTACCAAAAAGTTGCAACCATATTATGACAATTAAAATCCTGACCATAAGAGTAGTAGTAATATAAAAAAGCTTACGATCTTGCAAAGCATGTTTAATTTGGGGTGTTTTAACTGTTCCATTCGCCAATCCTCGTGCTGTTTCAACAGCAACTTTTTCCAGATATTTCATAGTTGCTTCCTCTGGGTTGGTTACACCAGGTCCTATGGTAAAAATTAATTAATATTGAACATTTTATACAATAAAAAGTTAAAAGGATTTAAAATTACAAAAATTTAACTAACTTAATACTGTACTTACTGTACTATACTGTACTAAAAAATTACATTTCCTTTGAATCAGTAAACTTATAACAAGAGCTAAACTAAAAATTTTATAGCTTACAAATTGAATAACAACTTTTATATTTTTATAGTAAGCACAATAACTTGCCTAATGGTTCAACAAGATGGTGAACTAAACCCATTCTTTTAGCTTTTTTTGGCTTAATATTTTTCCCCGTCATTGCCATGTCTAATGCTGAAGGAACTCCAACCAAATTTAGTAGCCGTTGAGTTCCACCGGCACCTGCAATTAAAACACGGAATAAACACAAATTTTTATTTTTTCTTACACCTAAAATATAACAGTTATTAGTTATTTGTGTATTCTTCTTACAATTTGCTTTATTTATCTAATTATTGTTACCTGGCAATAAACCCAGCATTACTTCAGGTACTCCAAGATTAGTTTTACGATCAGTTGTAGCAATTCTATACTGGCAGGCTAAAGTCAACTAGATAATTGTAAAACTTTTAATTTAATAAAATAAAAATAATTTAAATATATATACATATATGTACTCCAATAAACAGTGCCATAGATTTCAGCTTTTTGTTAATTTACAAGTTAATAAAATGTTATGCTTACTTCTAGGCCACCACCAAGAGCAGCCCCATGAATGGCAGCTACAAATGGTTTCGCACTATTTTCAAGTTCGTTAAAAATTTGTTGACCCTGTAGCGAAATTCCCTTTACTGCTTCTTCATCACCGGCATTCTTCAACATACTGCATTTAAATAATATATTTTTATTATAAATAAAAAATATTAAAGTTAAAAATATGCAGGCTTCATACTAACACATTATTAACCCACGCTTTTCCATTACATCTATTAGCCCCCTTTTTAAAAAAATAAATCAATAGTAGAAAACAATAGCTACAATTAAAAATCATTAAAAGATAGTAAAAGCTTTTGCATATTCCTTAAACTAAAGTGTTAGTATATATTTTAACTTTTGTGATTTCTTTAGTATCACTTACTCAATGTCGGCTCCAGCAACAAATCCACCAGGCTTAGAAGAAATAAGAACAGCACACTTGATTACATCACTAGCTTTAATCTTTGAAAATGCTTCAACAAAATCCTCTAAAACTTCCTTATTCAATGTATTTACCTAAAAAAACAAATGATAGTCATATCTTCATATACGAATATTTCCTAGTTAAAATAATGCAATAAATATTTTACTTTTTGCGTCCAACAAAACAAAAAGTTATTTTATTATCTTGATATTCAGTTTTTTAAACTATTCAAAACATTCCAACCATAATTTAAAAAAAATACTTTGGAATCTTTTTTGTCTAGTCGAACAATAGCAACATCATTATCCAAATCCACCTTTATGTGCTTTCCTATAAAATATAAAAATATTGCAATTTTGAGATAAAATCTAATTAATTAAATAAAACCAAATAACAAACCTTGCATAAAAGATGCCATTGATCTAACTCCAAAACCTTAAATAAAAAAGTTTAAGTATTATGATTAATATTGCTAAACAATAATAGAATAAAGTCAAAAATAAAAATTTGGGATAGAAAAAAAAGTTTAAAAAAAACACCTTTTTTTTGAATAATGTACACTTATAAGTGGGTGCCTCTAAATAGGCTGTGTGCAATGTGTGCAATGAGTGTAATCAGTGTAATAAAGGTAAAAATGTACATACATATTGTTTCATTGGTAAACAATACTAGAAGGGAATGGCCAGTTTGTACAATTACATATTGTCTGACAGTGTTCGTTCACAAAATACTGCTTTAACAGTCAGACTATACAAAATGAAAGTTAATTTTATTCAAGCTGACTTTATTTAAATTACTGAAAAAATTAGAATGAGCTAATAAGCAATGCAAGACTGTGCAATTCGGCAATGTTTAAATATTTAAATATAAAGTTTGCGCAGATAAAGTTATTTTTGTTCTGGCTTTGTCAAACTGGCAGGGGGTAACAACAGTTACCCCACCTAGGTCTCAAGTTGCCTGTGAAAGTTGGAGATATTATAGATTTTTAATCGCCTAGTAATTACGCTGCTGATTAAGTGTTGGCATTTAAAGAAGTCAGGTTGGACAAAATTAACTTTTTATTTTTTGTCTGATGTTATGCACAACTCTGCAAACAGATTATTTGTTGTATTTTTTTGACTCTGTCAGTATGTGCCCAACCAAAAACGTGTGCAGACACCTGTGTGTTTTGTGAGCTTGTCACCAAACTGACAATGTGTGTAATTGTGCCAATAGGCTATTTACCCATCAAGTATAGTTTAAATGCCAAATAACATTGTTTTGCTTATAATTTAGTAAAGAAATTGATAATATGATTTCTTTATATAATGTTAGACAGTTTGAAAAACGACAAGTTTTGTCACGATGCGTCATGTTTTAACAACGCATTCGTTTCTGATGCCTATAAGCGCAAGCTTTTAAACTAACTTTTTAAAGGTTTTAGTTGAAAAACAACCTATTCTTGCACATTCTTTATTAAAAAAATATCTATTTATTGTTTATTTCGTTTCAAATCTTATCCGAAAAACTGATCATAGATAATGAGATAAAAAAAATTAACGCGGTAATTAAAATTCCAATGCCCCGCTGTTTTAGAGGAAAATCTTTGTGTTGAGGTATTCGTTGGCCGAAGTGTCTGGTTACCGTTTCAATATGTACATTTTTACCTTTATTAAACTTTTTACCTTTATTAAATTACACTCATTGCACACAGCCTATTTAGAGGAACCGCTTATAAGTTGTGGTAATAAAAGTATAAAAAAATAATTTGAGGTCGCATGTAACTAAACAACAAGAGGAAATAGATTTTAATATCATTTTTTCCCAAATATTTTAGTCAAATACTTGTTAAACTATGATGTTGGGATTTTTATTATTCATACTAAAATTTAAATAGCATTTTCAAGCCGAATGTTTTTTTTCTAAAAAAAAAAACTATTTACCTATTTTCTTAATACTAGAATTCCCCAAAATGTTTAAACATCGAAAAACAGAAGACATTTCTTCGATTTTAGATCAATTAAACCAAAGAAAATTAAAACTAGTTTGTTTCTACTAACAAAAAAATTTTTTAACTTTAAATAAAACGCAAATTACTTTAGTTTAACTATTTTTAAACAACATAATTTAACTTTTCATGACTTTAGAATAGGTTTAGAAACGTAAGTCATGCGTGAAGAATACCGGTCCAAAGGTCATTAATAATGATATCATAAATTATTTTTTTAAATTATAAATTTAAACTATAAGCTTAATTTTTTAGATAAAAAAATATTCTAAATACATTTAAAAATATTTCTTACATATAATTGAAATATTTAAATATTAAACACAGTTGTTTAATTAAAAATACTTCGTAAAATTTGCTGAGTTATGAGATAAATTGAAAGTCATGCAACGAACGGATTTTATTATATTTTTTTCATTATTTTATTAGTGTCGAGTGACCTTGCTTGCAGAATTGTAATTCCAAAGAATAAAGCAGTAACAACCAGCAATTCTTTACCTTAATAATCAAAAAATGTTAAAAGCAACGTTGGTAATTTTTTATATTTTGATCTGGGAATGTGCTTGCTTCACAAATACTGAAATAAGTCATTCACCATTCACCGACTACGATTATTTGATTGGGATTCGGAAATGTTGTTTAAATCTAACCACCTAAAATATGGCCCTTTTTTGTGCTTTGGAGAAAACTAAAAAAGGCATTACATAGAAATCGTTGCACAGCATAGCTGGTTAACGGCTTTGTAATTTAATAATTTTAGTTAAATCTGTAAATGGGAAAAACAGTTCCATAATGCTTGGTGTGATGCCCTAAAAGTTACTTATGTGTCGAAACATGCATTTTAGATGTTCCAATCTAGTTTTGACTTTAAAATTAGAAACTCTAGTAAGGTTACACTGCAGGTTCTGTAAATATTTTGATAATAATTTCATTTTAAACATTCTATTTGCTTTTTGTATTTCACTTTAAAACTTCCAAATTTTTATTAGCAAGTTAAGGGTTTGGTGTTTTTTTTTAAATTTATCGCTAACAATGGCTCAAGTTTTAAAAATATCAACAAAGCTACCTTTTACAATAAATTCAATCAACCAAGGTAAGATTTTTTGTAAAACTTGCTGTCATAAAATTAAAAAATGCCCAAAACTTATTGGTTTTATGGGTTTTACACATTGTGACTTATACGTATTCTCTAATTATACCCTTGTGATTAGGTGCAGTAAGTTTTGTATGGGTAATGTTATAGCAGCATTATAAAAAATTATGTTTTTACACAGGTTTATTTTTTTAAACACTCCAAAAAGTAAATATATATATATATATACATTTTATTTTGCAGGATCTTTTAGAAATTTAAGTCTTGCTGCCAAAAATAATGCTGCTAAAAAGAACAAACCCGTCCTAAAGACTACTGGTGGTAGAAATGTGGTTTTAGTCGAGGGTGTAAGAACTCCTTTTTTAATGTCTGGAACTCAGTAAGTATCTGCCTTGTTATTTTGTAAAAAAGCTGAATTTTTTTATTTCTAACTGTTATCAAAAAAATACAGATTAACAGACCTTTAACCTTTTGGTTTGTTAACTACAAGTTAAACATTTTATTTTTTAGGTATAATCATTCTGTTTTGAAAGTCATTTTTTTTTATTGTTAGGTATACCAATTTGATGCCTCATGATTTACAAAGAGAAGCTTTCAAAGGTTTATTGGAAAAATCTCGGTTGCCAAAGGATATCATTGACTATGTTATTGTTGGAACTGTTATTCAGGTATAAGCAAATAGATATTTGTTAATCACAATAATACCTTAGAACTTGGATTTATAAATGTCAGCATTAAAAATATGGCACCAATATGATTTATGTTACCTAATAGTCAAGTTTTCAAGGATTAAAAAATCTTATTAATAAAATAAAAAAACATTTCTTTAAAGGAAGCAAAGACTGCAAATATTGCAAGAGAAGCTGCATTGGGCGCTGGAATTTCTAACAAAACTCCAGCACATACAGTTACACAAGCATGTATTTCTTCCAATCAGGCTATGACTACAGGTAAATAACACAGAAAGATGCAAGAAAACTTTTTTATGAAACAATTATTTGATTTAATAATAATATTTTTGTGAAGGTTTAAATCTGATTGCTAGTGGACAATCAGATGTAGTTATTGCCGGCGGAGTTGACTTTATGTCGGATGTTCCTATTAGGTATCCTAGAATAATGAGAAAAAAATTAATTCAAATGAGCAAGGTAATATCCTTAATGTTTAGGTGTATAAACATTTAAATTTGATTTAAAAAATAGTTTTATTTTTTTTAATTTTTAAGAAAGTTAATCCAATGGTAAAAGGTAGATTGATTTTGTTTTTAGACAAAGTCCACCATGGGAATGATGGGTCATGTTGGTTCCATTTTAGCTTCTCTTCCTAAATATTTAACTCCTGAGGTAATAAAACTGATTTAAAAAAAAAATTAAAGGTCTTTATAACAGACTTGATATACATTTTTTTGTATCTAATTTCATTCTTGATGTGGGAAACATAGAGTAAAAACAGCTACTTGGACCCAGTCTTGAGTTGCTTGTGGCAGCTTGAAGTTCGTACTATTTACAGTGCCTTACTCAATGTTGCTACAGCATTAGATCACTGGGGATTGAACTCAGGACCTCATTTAGTGTATGAAGTTTCTGACCACCAAACCTTGCTGCTATTATTTATCTTAAATTTGTGCTGCATTGTTTACTAGCTTCCAGCCATTGCTGAATTTTCAACAGATGAAGTGATGGGACACTCTGCAGATAGATTATGTGCAGCTTTTAATATATCCAGAAAGGCTCAAGACGAATTTGCTTTACGTTCACACACCTTTGCAAAAGCCGCAACAGAAAATGGAAACTTATCAGATGTTTTAGAATATAAAGTGCCAGGTTTAATTTTCAAATTAATATTAAATTTATCATATAGCATTGTTTAAAAGTGTTTTAAAAATAATGTTACATAAATTTTTTTAATCCATTTTATCAGTAAGGCTAAGAATGTCAGGTGTGTTAAATTATTGTATTGTATATAGGTGTTGCAGAACCTGTAACAAAAGACAATGGAATAAGAATAACTCCATTAGAGAAGATGGCAAAAATGAAAGCTGCTTTTATAAAACCACATGGAACTATCACCGCTGCAAATTCTTCATTTTTGGTATGTTTTAAAAGGCATTTTTTGCTATAAATATTATTGGATATCTCATACTTAATTAGGAAAAGCTGAATTCTCAATCAAAATAAAAGGTAACATTATTTTTATTTTAACCTAGTCTCTAGTTGACTTTAGCAGTTTTAAATATTGTAAGGCATTACCAGGTACTTAACCTGCTTATTGGTTTTGAGCTTGGCAGAGGTTTGTACCATTTATAAAGTCTTAGTCAAGGGCACTAAGCCATAGTGGCTGTGAAAGTTAAACCAGTGACCTTATGTTGCAAAACCAAGTGTTCTAACCACTGCACCACATAGACGGTTCGATGAATAATAATTAGACATAAATTAGATATTCTTTTGTTACAGTTTATTCAAACACTTTAATACATTTTATATTTTAACAGAGTGATGGTGCAAGTGCCGTAATCCTAATGGAAGAACAAAAAGCAAAGGCATTGGGATATAAACCAAAAGCTTATCTAAGGTTTATAACTGTTTAACTCATGAATTTAAAAACAACCAAAGCATAACTTAGTAATCTTGAAAATTGATTGTATGTTTCTAACCATGTTGTTTATATAGAAATTACACTTATGTGTCCCAAGACCCTAAAGATCAGTTATTATTGGGCCCTGCATATGCCATACCAACAGTTCTTGAAAAAGCTGGATTAAAAATGGAAGACATTGATATTTTTGAACTTCATGAAGCATTTGCTGTAAGGATTTATTTTTAATTATGTGATTTTTTAACTTGTGTGAGAGTATATACTATTGTAAATTATCTTTTTAAATGTATTAAAAGGGGCAAATTCTTTCAAACTTGGCTGCAATGGAATCAGATTACTTTGCTACAAATTACATGAATCGACCAAAAAAGGTAAAAAAATATTTCAGAATAAATAATTGGTTTCACTTAATATAGTTTGAGCATAGAATATATAATGTTTTATTGTCCATTTTTATTCCCAATATGGTAAGGCCGACTTCACAATATAAAATATAGAGTAACAATTGCTACACCGACTTGGTCTTGAGTTGCTTTTGGCAGTTTTTAATACCACTAAGCATTTTTCCATTTAATTAATCTTTTGATTTTGGACTCAGCAAATATTTGCATCTTTTAAAGCTTCCCACTGCACAGCAGTGGGAATTTAACTTATGGCTTTTTAGATAGTTATAAACTTAACATTCTAGGTTGGTGCCCCACCAATGGAAAAACTTAATTTGTGGGGAGGTTCTTTGTCGATTGGTCATCCATTTGGAGCAACTGGATGTCGGTTAGTTTCAACAAGTGCAAATAGATTAAAGGCAGAAGATGGACATTTTGCACTGTTAGCTGCTTGTGCTGCTGGTGGAATTGTGAGTATTAGTTTATTTTTTTGTTTTAAAAACCTAATTAGAAAAAATGTTTTATCAAAATAAAATAATTCTTTATGCCACCCAAATTATGTAACTTTTACAAAAAAAAAATTATTTTTGTGTAGGGACATGCAATGATTATGGAAAGACATCCTGACAACTAGCGTTTATTTTAGTTAATTATTAATTTTACTTCATTTAAACCAAGATTTATTATTTTGGACATTAAAGTATCTATTAAAAAAAATAACCTGTTTGTATAAAACTGAACAAATAACTAAAAATGCTAGCAGTCAATCTAAACAAATTATTTATTTTTTTGATTTTGAAACGTTACCGCAATACCCTTTTTTAACTTCTATGGGTTGCAGATAAAAGCCTATGTTCTCCTGATAAACTTAAGTTTAAGTATACAAGAAAATAAAATTGAATGAATGAATGAACAAAATTTTCGTTTTAACTACGGCCGGGAGGTTATCGAATAATTTATTTTACTAATTGTATTAATTAGATATCTAAAATTTACGAAATTACCCTATTTATTTCTTGAACACATTTTAATTGTATTAAACTAAATTTACTATTTAAATTGTAGCCAATCTCGTTGATGGTGTCTATATTGTTTAAAGAATATTAAGTAACTTCGATTGTTTGTAAAATTTATTGAATTGTTGTATAGTCTTACGTTAAACATTGAAGATAAAATATAAGTTTTAAAAATAACACGAAACATCGTTACAACGAACGATTTTGTTAAATAGTGACTAAACATGAATTTAGTCAGAAAATTGTATTAGTTTAAACTGGATTATATATCGATTAAGGTAGCCTTACCTTTTATTACTATAAAGTCACTGATGATGCTTAAAAACATTTGACAACACAAAATTTCGTTAAAAGGAAATTTATCAACAAGATGTTATGTATCAGCCCATATTTAATGTATTACGGATTAATAAAAAAAGTTTATTAATAGAGCTTTTTACGAAAGGATGCTAATAGTTTTTTGATTTTAATTGCCGAAGCTTTTGATAAAGTGACGAACACAAATTTTTGGCTAAGGTTTACGAAAAGCCCAGGCTCAAAGAAGAATAGCATAGATTTTGGAGTGATAAAACTTATTAAACCAAAGGATTTATATTTTAATTATATTTACCAAAGGATTTATATTTTTAAGTCTTTCGACTTGCACAAGAATATCTATAAAATTTCTATAAACTAGTAACATTAAATGTATCGGTGTTTAAAGTTTATAAAATCACATAAAGTGAAAATTTTGACGCTCACGCGTCATATGACTTGTTATGTCATCTTCGAATGCTTATGCTTAAAAACATAGAAAAATTCAGTTATTTAGCCTTTTCTAAGTTTTTGGTTGCTATTTTTGCAAAAAAGATGCTTGACAAACCAGATAATATTTATAAGCCAAAACAAAATGTAACTTAATAAGGATAAGCTACAAAGAACTTTGTTTTATTATTGACATACAAGACATAACGTCGTTTTTATATTAATTGGCTGCATCATAGCTTTTCCACATTAGCGATATATAAATGTATCAAAAAAAAATAATGACACCATACTGTAGAGGGATTACATTCTATACTTTGTTAACAATATCGCTGACAAAAAAGAAATTATCGTTTTCGACATAAATTTTGTTTAAAACTACTAGTTTAAGATAACTCATACTGTTTCTTAATGTTTAACAACCAATATAAAATTTAAACTGAAACATTAGGAATGGAATAAGTCATAGTATTTTACAGATATAATAAAATTAAAAGGAAATTATTTGTCGACCCAACAGAATAGACTTTCACTCTGTTTTCTGTTTCCAAAATAAACTCAGTTAGATAGTTAAAACGTAAGATTAGAAGATATCGCATGTAATACTGTTTTAAATAATAGCACAATTTAGTTGTTATGTAGCATTTGCAACAAATTAACATTCGCAGATAGCTGTTATAGTTGCTTTTAAAATTATGCGGAATTTTAAAAGATTTCAAAAGGGGGAAAATATTCATTAGATAGTATTAATAATAAACTGTACTAATAGTTTTTTTAAAAAGTGTTTTATTGTAGTATTTTTAGATTTAACTTCAGGTAAAAGAAATCTGCAGGGTAATTTAATTTGGTAAATGTTTTTTATTTCATGCGACTTCTATGTAGTTTTCTAGCATACTGTGTATCACGCATCTCCGATTGATTGTCGCTACGAAATAGCGACAACAAAACAAAGCCATTGTTTTTTCTATTTTGTAAACTAAAATTTAAACAAAATCTTTAAATACTTTTAATCAAAAGTTTATCGAAATTATTTATAAAGAAGAACTATAACAAGGATGTAATTAGAACCCATATTCAGTCTGTCTCGCTGCGGAGGTCCCCTCACTCTTTGTTTTAGACCACACAAAATAAATATGCAGTCAAGAAAGTACCAAAATGAGATAGAGGTATTGGAACTAGATATACAAAGAAAACTGAGGGTAAATTTTTCAACTAATTTATTGTTAATATAAACTGTTTTATTGTTTAAGACACAAAAGTAAAACCAAAAACTAGCAAAGTTCTTGTCCATGCAGGTCATCGAAAACGAAAAGTTAAAGGTTTTTCGGCATCTTCAATTTCTAAAATCGGGATCAAATTTTTGCTTCACTTCTTTAACGCCATCAAGAAAATCAAACAGTGTCAGAGTTAGGCCATTTACTGCAGAACCAAGAATGGTTAGTTTTGGCAGATATGATAACTATAACTATAGATGCCAAACACCAAACGCACAGCACGAGTTAAAAAATAAGGACGTGAAAGAGATGCGCTCAAATTCAGCTAAATCAAACTTACGCATTGATGCATTTAACAAAACAATGGAAAGGTAAATATAGTAAATATGATATTATAAAGGCATGTAGAAATTTATATATTTTGTGTTATCAATATTAACTACTATTAAAATGGCTTGTGGCGTTCTCATAAAGGTCAGGTCCAAGCGCCTGTCACGTTGAAAACTAATCGAGCAATATGCTAACTGATATTCATAACTGTCAAAAGAAAACTAATACTTCATTGGGGTAACAATTGTTACCCCATGCTTAGGTTGTAAAATCGTGCTTTTTCATCTATATAAGAAGTACATTTTTGTTATGTAAATTTTCAATTTAGTTGTACAAAATGACATAACTTTTCCTACTTTTGGAATAGAGGTAAAAAAGAAGCACCGCTTAAACGGGTGTCATGGATTGACAAGGGAAATGGAGGCGACAAGGGAATTCGTACTTACCAGCATCCTCAATATAAAGATATCACAGAATCACCCCGTACCACCACTTCTGGAACACAATATGAAGCTACAATGCAACAAACAATAAATTTATTAAATAAAACAACAACGGCTGTTACGTTCCGACCAACATCAAAAAGAACAGTCTTGCGAAGAGTAAAAACAATTCAACCAATAAATATTACATTTCCATTTGCGGTTACCACCAAGCAAAATAACAACAATACACAAAAAGTGCCGCATCGTGTTGTGACGCCTCAACAAAGACATAGTCCATTTTAAGCAATAGACAATAATAATTCTCACAAGAAAATACCGACAGAATAATAAACAATTTTACTATATCTATTTTTGAAGTTATTGTTTACCGACTGTTAGAACATTAAAAAGCAAAAACATTTTTGGATAATCTTTGTAAAATTCTACCTTTTCGCAGTTAAAAATGCTAAAATAAATTTACAAAAATATTCAACAGAAGAAGAAATTTTTTTAATTCAGTCGTAAACGAAATAAAGTTTTTTAAACAGCTTTTTAAGTCATATTATATAAATAAAATAAGGGTTAAAATTGCTACGAGCTAATTTTAAATAGTCGTAAAATTATTGCAACTAACATCTTTCGGTAATAATTTACCAGTGCATTATTGATTTTCGAATGGCCTTAAATTAGACAAACAAAAAAATATCCACTAAGCTCCATTATAAATAGGTTTAACATAACCTTGTAATAACAAGATACTAACCGTTTTAGTTTTTTTTTCATAAAGGGAAATTTATTTAAAGGAAAAAATTTGCGCAACATGGCAAATTAAAATTTAATTTTTTAGTTGAAATCAAAATTAATTTCCAAATAATACAAAAATTTAATTTTTTAAGTTTTTTCTGACAGTTAGCAACGACAAAAATCTCATAAAAAATGTTAATTTCTTTTGTTGGCAAGTTTGCAGCCTTAAAAACTCCAGTATATAACAAGTGTATTTTAATACTTATTATCATAACAAAAAATAAAGAAAAATGGTTGGATATAAAAATGATGAATTCAAAAACACTTCATTGGTTGAAATATATATATATATATATGCGTCATTTGTAAATAATAAAAGAACATAAAACAGGAAAGGTCACCCGGAAAGTTTACATTGATTGTGACATATAAAAAGAAAAATACGATACTACTGTAGAAATTTTTCCCGAGTCACGTTAAAATTAAAAAAAAACAATAATTTATAGAAGAGAACAGTAGAAGATGTTATATTTAAATTTCGAAAAAACTTACAAAACGCTTTTACTTTTGTTGTTACCCTTTTTTAATATGAAGAAAATTAAAAATACACACTATTTTATTAATACTGTGCAAGGAAAAAAAACGACGACAATAATAAAAAAAAACGTAAAAATTTATGCTGGGAACGTGAAAAAATGTCTGCAATAAAAAACAAAAAAGTTTAAAAAAATTATCCTACTTCATGGTAATGTGAAAATTAACGACGCCACAACAAAATGTTTTTTGAACTTCTTTAGCCATTTTAATGGTTTGGAAATGCATCGTGGGTTTTCATATGATGTTGTAGACGCGTGTTATCTTTTCTTAACGTCAAAACTTCTTCTTGCAAATATTTTTTGGATTCTCGCTCCTGCGTTAACATAAATTAATTCATAAACCAAAAAAAAAAAATTTTTACATTTTTCTCAAACAAAGTCATAAACGTTGTATTTCTTAACCGGTATTTTATTAATTTTCTTTATTTTTACTGATACAAAAGCCGAGATTGAATGTCAAACACTTATTCGTTTATTAACCTTCTGTAATTTTTCTTGTAACAGAGTGAGTTCACGTTCTATCCTTTCCAATCTCTGTTCCGATTCGTTGTGGCGACTGCTCGATGATTGAGATTTTTGTGATGTAACAAGAGGAGGAGGGTCCTGTTTGCGTAATAGGTGGTTTGAAACATAATCATTATCAATAGGTGACTCTTGATCGTACAGCTGTTTCTTAAAAAAAATTAATAACTGAAAAATTTATAAACCATGCTTTGCTAATTATTTCCAAATCCTACTTGAAAATACTAAAATCCTAAAAAAATCACCGTCGATTTAGTTTTAAACTTTACCATCGTTATGTTTGGAGTTCTTCCCAGTCCATTACTATGTTCATAAGAATTTAACTCATCAATCTCATTAATGTTTCCTATCGATAACGATTTAATTGCGGTTGCTTCAAAAGATTCGGCGGCATTGGCAGCATCTAGAATCCGATCCCAAGAGGAATCTTCCACGGGAAGAGGGATTGCATTAGGTGATGTACAGTAGGAATGGTGTATAGGCGAAGGAGCTAAAAAAAACAAATGTTTCCTTTTTTTAATCATTTTTGCAACGTTTTAGAATGATTTGGTGAATTTAAACTAAATTACCGTCATAAAAATTATGATCTAACTTGTTAGCACTACTTTGTCTAGCTAATATAACATCATTCGATTTAGCTCCACACAGACTTTCATCAGACATAGTTCGATAAATAGGATGACTTAAAGGTGATCTGACTCGGTTAACATGGATTGGCGAGGGCCGCAATTTTGAAGACTTTTGTTGGCTTGCTGATCGATTTGGTGATCTATTTAAGCGAGTTGATCGTTTTTTCGCTACGGGTTGCTAAAATTTTAAAAAATATTCAGAAAGGTAAATAGACTAAAATTATATTGCATAAAAACATAATCCCACCTTTGTTTGACGACTATCGTTAGTAAGCAACCTAATTAAAGAATTCTGAACATCTGATGACGTAGGGGTTGCTATTGGTGACATATAATTGGTCTTTTTTATTCGTGTTCCCATATCACCCCGGTGTTTGCTCTTGGAAGTTTTGCTAAAGTTTTGCTTGTTGGGGAGAAATGAAGCAGGGTGCCACTGAATAGAAGCATCGACAGTGGAACCATATGTATTTGGTTGAAACCGTAAACGTGGCTTTGCTCTTAAATTAAAATTAAAGTTATAGCAATTAAACGTTTTTTATAGATCAAATAAATTTTTTAAACGTTTTTTATAGATCAAATAAATTTTATTTCAACGCAATTTTTAGCTGCATAAAATAAATAAAATATTGTTATTTTTAGATTACTTGTAATTTACAGTCCTGGCTAATTCTCTCTTGTACATTTATTTCACTTAATTTACGGTCCATATGCTCCCATACGCCATTTTACTTATATAAAACATCTTGAACGAACTCTAGTACTTCACAGTTCTTGCTAATTCTCTCTCGTACTTTACGGTCCTCGCTAATTCTCTTTTGTACTTCCTATTTTTTTTCAAGCAATATATATATAACAAAAGATCCAAATTTTTTTTACCTCGGTGGTTCGCATAGCGTAGAGGAAGTAATCGAATGAATATTTTCTAATTTTCCATGAGTTTCAGTGTCTAAAATAAATACTCGATTGATTAAGAAAGTGCATAAATGAAATAGGAATAAAGTTGTCCAAAAACATTTATAACTAATTAAAACTAAGCTTTTAATTGTTACATATTTAGTAATTTTAGGATTTAAATATTTAAATTTACAAAAGCTTAAATTATTTTTGTTTCAATAAATTGATGTAAAACAATTGCAAACTCTTAAAATAAAAAAAAATCAAGAAATTACTAGGAACTGTTTTTGGGTTAAAATCCACTTCTTTAACACTTCGTCGAACTTTATATTGTCTTAAGGAATTGTTATTGTTTTGATTTTGCTGCAACAGAGGACCAGATACAGGGGTGGTCCACATATCACCCACCAAAAGACTTCGTTGGTTTCGTCCTTGTGAAACACTAACAAAAAATGGTTTTTGGGAATATTTTTTAATAAATTAAAAATAAAATAAAGTATTTAAGAAGGTTACATTTTAGGTACCTTTGAACAGCTGGTGAATTAGCAAAAGTTCTACTTGAAGTGTTTGATGAATTATTATTGCTATTTAGCCCATTGTCACTTGATAATCTTTGGTCCAATATATTTACTGTTGCTTTAGATTGGTTATCATCGAAATTACCTGGACTACTAAAACTACTTGAGACTGTTGACTTTGAAGTTGATTGATTTGAACTATTTCGCTAAAAAATTATTTTCGTAAAAAAAGTTTTGGCAGAAATATAAATTGACTTAACTTAAACTTGGAGTAATGTTATAACAAAACAATTAAATACTTACATGATATGACAATTGGTTAGCAAGATTGTTAGTTTTGTGTCTCTTTTTATCTAAACTCCCTAAAATTAACAAAAAAATTATTTTAACATTTTTTTAATAGATTTAAAGTAAATTAACTACAGAAAAACTCGGATAAAAACAAAAAAAAATGTTTAAATTTTATTAAGTATTAACCTGTGTGATAGATTGGATTTATGTTTTTTTTAGAAATTGTTTCCAAATTACTTTGTGTGGAAAATAGGGCGGGTCTAAATGAAAAAGATCTTAAGCATTTACATTTAATTATTAATGTAAGATTCTTTTAACAAAAATCAAACTAAAACACATTGATCAATAAAAAGATTTAAAAAATATCAATATATGTACACAAACAAGTAACATTTGGATCAAGGTTTTCTTACCTTTCAACAAGGTTAACTTTAACAGGCTCACTTTGGCTTCTTTCATGTTCAATAAAACAAGGTTTTACTTTTTTTACTTCCAATACTGGATACAAGTGGTACAATTCCATGCTGCACCTTTTAAGCAAGAAGTATCAAACAAAAAAAAAATTTATATTTAAAAAATAAATTATACGAAATGTTACGTATCATGTCACATTCAAAACTTGGAATTTTTTTCAAATATTTGTTTATTCTCGATGTGGAAAGGTCAACATCATGACCTAAACAAAATATCAATAACCCCGATCCAGTTCTAAGTTTACTTTGGCAGTTTGGGATATTATCGATTAAAATTTCCTGATAATTAAGGTGCTGATTAAGTATTTGCTCAGCAGAAGCTTATACCGTTTATAGCTCCTTACTCAAGGGCGCTACAGCATAAAAAGCAACCCTCCTATTGACAAATATACAAAATTTATTTTACAAATTAATTCTTATTTATGTTGTTTTAATTACTTTCTTGGTGTCATGTCCTCATTAGGTGGTATTAACACAACCTTAACACGTTCAGATGTTCTTAAAAGGTCAATAATTTCTTCATGGGACATTGTTGCCACGGCAACCTTGCATATCTAAAAACCAATTTTTTTATCATAACAGAATGTATCTAAACTATTTTAAAACAATAAGCAGTTTAAAAATAAAAAGTTTGCTTGTTAATTAATATTTTGATGTTATCAATATTACCTCAACCAACCGACTGCTTTGTTTAAGGCCATCTAATGCTGCATATCCATTAACTTCCACTTCCATAACAATACCTTCATAATTAACATGAAAACCCAGTTCACCTTTTGGATTTCGGCGAAGCTGGCGGTAAATAGTTTCACACCCTTTTGTGAACTTTTCAAGTCTTTTAACAAAAAGTAAATAATTATCAATTTAGATTGCATAAATATTAAAATCAGCTATACAATTAAATTTATGCAAACACAACTAATATTTATTTTTCTTTGCAATGGAATTACGAACAAATGGCAAAATAGGAAACTATATAATATTATACACAAGACAAAATGTAACTTTTTTAGCTCAATAAAAACTTACCTTAACACAATTTCTTCTCTTGTGTCAATTTCTTCAGAGTGAATTGTTAGTCTTTCACCCCTTCCATAATAAATATGCAAATCTCTGCATGACCCTAATGAAATAGGAACCGTCCAGCCTATCACAGCTTGACATGGTATACTAAATATAAGCTGCCGCAAGCCAATATCAACTAGAGTCAAAACACAGTGACTAATACCCATTATACATTGCACCAACCCACTTGAGCTAAAAATATAAGTTAACATAATTAAATCATTTGTCGGTGTTTAGAGATTTTGTAACTTCTTAATTGTACAGTAAGTAATTATCGCTTTTACTATAATTATTTTTTAAAACTTTATAATACCAGTTAACAAAAAGTCTGCAGAAAAATTAAACAACTAAATAAAAACTTTAATTTTACCTGTAATCATCAACAGAAACCTGCCAGGTTAAAGCTCCATGATTAAATATTGTAGGTTTTGCTTTTTGCTTTTCCTTGTTTTCGCGGATTCTTCTGGAAGCTGCAGAAATGGAAAATCGGCCAAACTTCGGATTTCCTTCCAAACCAACTTGGGTGACCTGGTTCTTTGCGATGTCACGTAAATATTCCTGCCTGGTGTTCATAGCCATGGACTGTAAACAGAACAAGTTAAATCAAAAAGTTATTATTTTTTTCATAATTAGTATTCGGAGTGCAGAAAAATAACTCTTAGTAGTCTTAACATGGGTTTAAAATGTTCCCCATACCCTGGCTTGTTGGGGTGTGTCAATAGCACCTTACTAAAAAAAACAGTTAAAATTAAACCCAGCGATAAACAGCTAGTTTTTGGTAAACGCATTTAAAATAACAATAAAATCCAAAATATTTACTACAGTATGTTAAAAAAATTGTATGCAATAAAATGACACATTTTCTTACAGAATAATAATAAAAATATGTTACATAAACTCTAAACACAGCCACTGCATTTTTTTAAAATAAATAAAAACTTATTTTTATTCAAAGTCCTTTTTAAAATAAACAACAAACTCTGGCTTAATTTTCAATTATTTTGATTTACAACTTAAAATCTAACTTTAAATTTTCCAGCAGCATGAGCAACATTTTCTCCATTAATTATTTTGGTTAGCAGAAATTCCCTAAATATTGACGATTTTGGAAACATTGAATTTTCAGGAATAGCTGGGCCAAATTTGGGAATATTTCTCTCTCTGGCAACCGAAACTCTGAAATAGTTTTTCTAATAGGTTTAAAGCTAAAAAAACTAAAAGAAATAATACAGTTGTGTTGTACAAATAACTTTACAGTTATAACCATAATTAAATAAAGATGTCTTGTTATATTTTTAAGCCATTACAGTTCTTTATATTAATTGTAGTAACTACCTATAATAAGTTTTGTTTGTCTCTTTGTCATTCACAACTCTAACAACAATAAAAACATGTTGAAAATGAGAGCGAATATGTTTTGGAGTAAAGGGTTTTGAACCAGGTTCTTGAAACACAACTGTTGCTATATCATTACCAATGTGACGTTTTCGTAATAACTTAAAACAAATAGTTAGTTCGTTAACATCTATAAATTTTTTTTACCCAAGATGCGTTTACTGCCAACATTTAATTTCAATATTAATGTTACCAATTTGAAAAAAACAGGTAAAAAAACACAAATCATTTTTAAAAAAGTTTTTTTAATGGAAAAGTAACAAACAATTAAAAATAATTTTATAAAATATACCATTATGCTGTTTTATGCAATAGTTATTTTTAAGGTCTATTTACCTGTTGTCGGTTGTTGGGTGTAAAAGGAAGCATAGTAGAAACATGAAACATAATCTTATAATCCTTAAATGTTGTAAAATATGATTCAGTTCCGGTTGAATCAGCTAAAAACAATTGGACTTTAAAAAAAATAGTATTGAATCTTATTTATAACACTTTAGTTTGTGTAAAAAAATATTGCCAAGATAAACAATTAAATAGTTAAATTTAAACATAAGTTGATGAAATTTTTTTTTTAGGCTACTAACTTTTGACATCTAGTCCACCTCGAAAATCAGGAAAATTTAACAGTTTAACTTTTTTTCCTAATATTTCAAGAAACTCAGAAAAGGCAGGACTGCCAACTTCATTATTATACATATCCTCTTCAGTTATTTGATCTGCTTTGCAATATAGTACCCCAATTTTGTATTTTTTAAAAACCTAATAACAAAATAACATAAATAAAACACAATTTTATATTGGGTATACCTGTTGATAAAAGAATGCTAAACATTAAAATGCTGAGAATGTAATTTTACTAAAAGCTAGAAATTATAAAACATTCTGCTAGTTTATAACAGTTAACAAAAAAAATATAAAAAATTTCCTGTATTCGTGAACTATTTTACATCAATAAAAAACATAATATTCATCTTTAAAAATTGCTTGTTTAAAAAAATTATTATTTAAATAAAAGCAAACATTGATTAAAACAATTTTTACATTTTGTTCGTCAACTTTCATTAACTGTTCTTGAAACTTTGGTGTGTTTGGCGCCACTTTGAAACAACCAAGATTAATTTCCGGACAAATATACTCAATAACTTCCTTAGAAGACACTTGATTTTTTGACCCATGTTTTGTTCCCATTTGAATTGCATCATCCAGTACTAACCCACGCAACGTACATAACTACAACACAATAGATGGCAAAAAAGTTTTTAAATTAAGTTAAACGGAATCAAAGGTTGGCATTAAACCTTTAATGCGTTAATCATTAAATAACGAAGTTAAATTTTTCGTTAAAATTTAACTTTTCAGTTAACTTTAAAAATTGTTAACGGACCTGTTAACTTTCATTAAATTGTGCTTCCGTTAAATAAAGTCTGTTAATTTAATATTTTTACAAGTGAATCGTGATATTATAGAGATATATTTGTTTAATTTTGCTGTTTATAGGATTTAAGTTAACTTTAAAAATTGTTAACGGACCTGTTAACTTTCATTAAGATGTGCTTCCGTTAAATAAAGTCTGTTAATTTAATATTTTTACAAGTGAATCGTGATATTATAGAGATAAATTTGTTTAATTTTGCTGTTTATCAAATTTAAACGTTTCAATTTTTGAAACAATGTGTGCAACTACTATCTGACCTCTGTTATTTTGGCATTACTTCAGTTTTAAAATGTTTTTTAAACTTAAGTTCGTTTAGTTAAAATATCAACTAAATTAAAAAATATTGTTTTTTTTAAAAAAAGGGTCGTTTCTTTGTTTGTTTTATTTTATTTAACGTTAACGGTTATCGATAACCTCCGTTACAGTCAATTTAATTTAACTAAAAAAGGTCAACAAAGTTAACGTTTGTGCAACGAATTACCACTTAAAAAAGTTACTTTCTTGGTTAACTGTGCCCACCTGTGAAGGAAATATAAAAAAGGTAAAAGTGTAATAAAATATGCCAATCAAAGGTAGGCCGAACACAGTTAATGTACACATTGTTACTATCATTATTAGATTCTTAATATTTTGCGACATTGTATTTTAGTAAATTTAAGTTAGTCATTTTTAAACCAATTAAAGTAAGAAATATTTTTTTTTATAAATTTTAAGAAATGTTGTTACTATGTTTTGAACTGGAACTGCCATGTAGGTCTTACTTTTTTGTATTAGCTGAGGTTTGTTTAAGACAAGTATTATATTACCTTAAAGTTATCGACCATTTTCGCTACATTTTTAACAAATTATTGAACAATGGTTTCCCAAACTATTATTTAACAAATTGTCATTCGACAAAGTTGGTTTTTTAGTTGGTTGTGCTTTTTATAATAAAAAACTTTTAAGTGAAACCATGTATAAGTTTACTTATAAATACATTATCTTATTTCCAATGACAAACATAAAAATGGCAATCCAAAATACATTATAACTTTATAGTATATATATAATTATAAAAAATGCAGTTTTAATTTTTGATATATAGGCCTATAAACTAAATCTTAAAAAGATTTTTTTAAATTTATCTCTAAAAATTTTTTTGTTTAGTACAAATAAAAAATATCTATAACTGAGTTCTAATGTTGATTTTAGTGTTTATAATATTATGATAGTAATACACAACATATTGTGGGATTTATTCAGTAAGCTATGATATTTCTAAAGCTTTTAATTCAACATAATTATGTTAACAGAAACCGTGGGATCTCATTAAGTTTAATTCCTGTTTACATATAATATTTTACCTCACTTGTCCTTAAAATAACTCTGTGTTGGTAAGCTCCAACTCCTTCATCTTCAACTTTTTCACGTCTTAAACTTAAAACTATAGGTCCATATCTATCATCTACTCCACAGTAATTTTGATGGTCTAACAACAAAATTTTAAAATAAAGTAATAGACCCCTTAAATTATGATTTGTTGTTTTAGTTTTTAATTTCATACAATCAAACATACCTTTGCTCCTTTATTTAAAAAAAACATAATTTAATTATACCTAATTAAATTATCAAACAAATTAAAATTCTCACATTTAAAAAAAAATTAAAATGTAACCTTTTTCATAAAAATAGTTTCTGTAATAAAAAGCACCATCATCCACATGCTCGATTCCAAATGTTACGCTTCCACTAGGTGGAGATCCAGGCGGTAAAGCACTTTTGTTGTTTGAACATTCACAGACTGACAAATAAGTCTGATTTGTTATAACATTTCGAGCTTGAATTATGTCACCATCCTTGCCCAACTAAAAAAAAGTCAATAAAAATAACTTGACTTTAACTAAATAACTAATAAGTTATTACACATAAACAGCAGTGCGGCACAGTAGATAAAGATATTGATATTAGGTCCAGGGTTTGGTTTTCACTACTTTTGGATCATGGAGTTCTTAAGTGATATGTTTTTATTTTAAATCTAAAAAATATCAGCAGGTCCAATATTTTGCCATAAATTAGGTCAATAATATCCTAAATCAAAAAAAGGCAACTTAAAAGTATGCTGTGTTAACAAAAGTTTTTCATGTTTACACTGTGAAATTAGCCTTCAATTAAAACAATTAACAAAAAGAGTTTTTAAACTCAATAGAATGATCAAACAGAAAAACTAACATACTTGAACAGATACAGTGGAGTGGTGCGATGTGTTGGTTCCTGATGACGAAATACAAACCACTTGTTCTCTTTCTCCACCAATTTCATTGCGAAAATAAGGACAGAGTTGAACCAAATCATTATAACCAGTTGAAGATAAACCTTCATCTTCAAAGAAAGACAAGTCCTCTATACTTCCATCCAAACTGGACCCACCCCTTGTAAGACTCTCAGTGCTTATAGCAGCTGTGTAAAAATATGTTAGTATCTGTATAGCAAAGCACAACTCGTACATGGTCTATAAATGATTAAAAAATAATCTTTTTTTACCATTTTATTCAATAAATCACAAACATAAGCCTTTTAAAACTAAATAACTTGAAATAAGTTGTTCTACCAAGTAAAGATAAGAACTAACCCACAAGCGCAGATGCTTTGCTTGCTCCCGTTGTCGTGTTTTTACGCTTTAAAACATCCATGGCAAGTAAGACATCCTTAAATGAAAACAACATACTCTGCCAATCATGATGGGCAAAATGATGACGTCTTTTGCGATCATCATCAAATTCTAAAATTATTGCATAGCAATATAATAATGAATTTTTTTTTTTATTTTATCAAATAAATAACATACTTTGAAATTGATATTAATGCTTTCATGGCAAAAAAAACATCTTTAACAGACCTGGCCTTTTAAATCCATCAACTTCTTCCATATCTTCATTATATATCCCAGGTATTTTGTTAAGCAAGATTTTATGGTCGGGAACATCAGATTTAGATCGAATTTTATCTTTGTTGAACCGGCGATGATTTTTTATACTCGGGCTGCTTTGATCACTGTTCACCTGAGTTCATAATTTAAATTAACATTTCCAATCTAATTAAATAATCACAACTATTTAAAACAATATTTAAATTCTATATTGAAAAAGTTATGACAACTATTACTAATATTATCGGACCTTTTTTATATTAACAGTCCTTTCTTGATCCGTATGATGTCTGTTTTGTCGATATCCCTGAATGATTTCTTCTATTTCTTTATCATTAACATTATTAAGAGAAGATACACTGCCATATGCACGGGATTCTGGCAATGATTTGTTGTCAATGGCACCATCATAACTTGCTGACAAAATTTCTGTTGCTACATCTGGTAGATTAGTCCAACTATCATTATGTGAATGTTTACTATCATTTTTTGTCAATTGACTTGTTTTAATTGATTTTTTTTTATCATCAGCAGAAGAGTTCGCAATGCTGTCATAAGAACAATTTTTAGTCCCTGAAGTAAAAGATTTGTTATTAATATCAATGGGAGGTGATACAGAATGCATATTTTTGGGTATAGGCAGTGTTGTAGCATAAATAATCTGTTTGTTTTTTCCTAGGGGGTCTTTTTGGCCCAGAGTTATGGAACTAGTTTGATAAGCATCGGTTTTGTTGGTTTTACCAATTGGTTGCATTGAACCATTGTGAATTTCAAAATTACCATGACTAGGGCGATTTAGAGATGCCGATTTATATTTCAGTGGATCTGCGGTGGAAGTGTAACAAGAACTATTGTTTGACCTTATGTATAATTCATCAGGTCTTGTAGATACATTAAATTCAATGTGACCAAAATTTTCCGAAGTTGGTGAAACACCATCCATGGAAACAAAAGTATCATTTGACGAAGATGACTTTGATCTAGACTTTAAAGAATTTACAGACTGATTTTGAGCTAATGCTTTGCTAGACTTAAGTGTAAGGCTTAGAGTAGAGTCCTCAGATTTATTTCTAGGTTTAATCCACATCCCATATTTACTTGGTGATGTTACAAGTGGGGTTGTCAATGGAGTGGTAGTTGTTTTTTTAGAGTTTAAATACCCTTGGGGTAGATCAGGACTTCCTACAGATCGTCGATTTACATTCGATCGGGAACTACTGTTTCTTGGAAGATCTCCATTTGATAAACCAACAGTGCTATAAAATTTTGAAGCTGCTTGTGCTTTTTGTTGTATTTTAAAAAACTCGTCTGATTGGTCACTTTCAATGGGTGTGATTGGTCCACGAGAGCGTGAGTTCGACGGAGCTGTCATTCTTCGTCCAGCTGTCGAAATATATCCAGAATGTTCAGCCATTTTTATCCATTAAACTAATAAACATATTAAACCAGAATATTTTTACACTCATAGCCTATAAAATCAAACTCATTTTTAATAGTTATAAATAAATTCAAATTACTAGAAAAGATGGGTACTGCATGTAGAATTAAATTTACTTACAAACAGTATTAACTTCTGCCGAACCCAAAACCAATTAGCAAGTTAATTATCAGCAGATATTTAATAATATCCAGAACTGCCAGAGGCAACCCAAGACTAGGGTGGGGTAACAAATGTTACTTTAGATTTAGACCATTAAGTTGATCTTTTAGAATCGAAGTTATAGAAAATAATCAAAAAATATTTGCAAAAATAATTGTAACAACACTACACCAAGATTAACTAATAGTTGAGCATAGAAGTAGTGATTTTGTCTTATTTTTGTACCTATGTTAAATAAATAACCTTAACAATCAACAATCTGTTGTGAAACATGCACACATTTTTTATTATTAAGCTTGAATGTTTTCCAAACTGACAAGATAGTCACTAATTGCCAAACACAACTAAAAGCTGCTACGTCACCATATTCTATAAAACGCACAATGCGTCATTGCTTCCTCTTGGGTTTTACCGGTCTAGGTGACGTTATTAGGCATCTCATTAGGTTTATGTAGGAACAATTTCCTGCATTATTACAACGAGTCATGTATTAACAAATCTATTAAATGTTAATAAATAAACAAAAGCATCACATAAATCAAGTTTAACAAGTGCTTATATTAGGTCCAAACCATAACAATTTTGTAGATAGAGTTCTAATGTAAAACATTGTTATTGTGACTTTAAGTTTATTTGCTTACATGTTTAGTTAAATAATTTTATTGTATTACACCTTTTACAAATCCTTGGTTCTTAAATGGAAATAGTCTAATTGTATAACAATTTTTAATATTAGTTTCAAGTTGTTCAATTTAAAAATCCATTTTAAAAAATTAAAAGATGTAAGTTTTCCTTACTTTAACAAAAATAAATCAAATTTAAAAGAAAAAATCTATATAAAGCAAAAAACACCTGACATGAAAAAATGTAATGCCTGTATATTCCCTTTTAAACTGCCTTTATAGAAACCTTGCAATAAAAAAAGCATATATGCTACCATTGGAGTAGGTTATGTGTGACCTTAATTCAAGATTACTTGTTAAAAGGTAGGTTTGTGTCTATGTTTCATTTCCTGTTAAACAAAACTTTATAATAAAGTGTTAACCTTTACAACCTGATCACAGAGTAACTTTTTTTTACTACTCCAACCTAAAATAAACTTGATTTGATGTTTGCATGCATATATAGGTTAAACTGAAAAAATAATTCTGCAAAAAGCTGCTGTTAAAAGAAAATTTTACTTTTAATTTGCACCAGCACTGAGACAGAAATTAATCAGTTATCTCAATAAAATTACAGCCAATAAAGTAATAACCAGTACTAGTTGTCAAACTTCATGAACAATTTAATAACAAACATATAAATTGCCCCCAAACTAGTCAAATTAAAATGAGACAGAATCTAGTTAGTGAAAAAAACATTTAAAAAAAAAAAATTAAATTCAAAAAAAAAATTAATAGCGTAACATTAAAATTGCATATGGTATTGCCTAGTAACACTACTTTTTAATATTAATCAACAGGTGAAACCTGCAACCCAAAAATTTATTCAAATATTAACCTAACTTTAAAGTTTAAATACTAGTAAAATTTCATGAAACAGAAGACTCTATCATGAGTGCTTTTTTGGTAAAACTTAAACATACTTCTTGATTAACTAATTATGTAAAAAATAATTTTTTAATTTAAAATTCTTTTATATAAATTATTGCGGTTATTGTTTATTTATCTATTTAATATTATTGTTTATTTATCTAGTTTAAAAAGTAACAATTTTAGCAAAAAGTTTCGCGTCAAAATATTTGTTTTAAAAGTTAAACTTAGAGTTACAACAAAACCGGTAATTATAAAAATATACGGGATTAGATATCAAATGTATCACATGGATCGAATGGACCAAATGCATTTCATGTATTAATAGTATTCTGAAGATTGCCAGAAAATATGGTTTTACGCTGACTTTATACATCTGAATTTCGTCGAGGCAGTACTAAAATACGGGGTGTGGGAAGTTGCGAGCTGCGGAAAATACAGAGTGTATGTAAACGTTAAGAAAAAATCGCTAAATGCGAAAAAAATGGAATTTTTATACCCTTCCCTAATCTTTCCTTGCGCTTTATAGTCAATTTCACATCATTCCTTGGCCTTTAAAGTCAATCCCGCATTATCCCCCATTTAATTAAATACAGCATTTATCCAGCGGAAAAGTACAAAAATGCGTCCCGCATTCCGCGGACTTTTGTTAGCGTTTACATATGGTCCTGCACTATCCCGTACTTTAGTACTGTCCTTTCGTTGCCGACTTCCCGCCGTTTTTGCAGGCCTAATCTTCTGGTCTCCATTCTGAATTGGTAAGGGTGGGAATTAGGGTTGAATCCATGCGATTCTTTCATTTTATTTATTAAATTTGTTCCATTTAAAATCCATTTGATACATTCAATTTATTTAATACAATTAATTTGTTTTAATATATTTTATATTCCAAAAACTGTTAAACACACATGTCAGCCTGTTCATAGCAAATTCTTACATCAAAAAAGTTTATTTTAAATTAACACCAAATAGTCACAATTTAAAAAAATCCAAATAAAACTATTTATTAACTAAAATAGAGTTCAGATGTTTGTCAATTCTAAAATATCCAGTAGTTACTTTTAAAATTATAATTAGTTCTAAATCAACCTTATTGACAAAAAAACAAAAATAAAAATAAACAAATTTGTTTTGTTCTTTATCAGTTTATAACAATAGCGGTACCTATAAACTATACAGGATCGAATGGACCGAATGGATCGCATGCATTATGCTTATTCTGAATGGGTGAGGGTCGGGGTTAGGGTTTAATTTATGCAATATTTTTTTCCATTCTATCCATTCAGTCCATTCGATAACCATTTGATATACATTTGATCCATTCGATCCTGTATAGTTTATAGGTACCCTTATCAGTTTATAACAATAGAATAGCCTACCCATTTACAAAACAAACAATTTTTTATTTCTTTAACAAATGTTTTCAACAAAAAAGCAACTTTAGTGTCAGATTAAAAGTCCTTAATTAATACAAAGTGCTTAGATTTTTAATTTCCATATCGCTACAGAAAAAAAAACAAGTAGATTTTTATAAATAAAAGAAACACATTCAGACATTGGTACAAAAAGACAGCCAGCAAAAACAAATTTATACATTTAATATTTTTAAAACCACATTTGTCAACCAGCAAAAATTATAAGTTTCTTTAAAACCTTACAAGCTAACCCTGTATCGTTAGCTGATTTATACGGTAAGCAGACACTTCGGCCCCCGGACACCTCCGTGTTCCGGCTACTTACTGCTAACCGCACTAAATAAGATTACTGCAAGAAACCACCACCGTATTTCTGCCAGAGAGCTGGCAGAGAGAGCAGGGAATTTTGTTTGGGCAGATAATCATAAAAATAGTGATTCCAAATATTTTTTAATCGTACAATACAAAAAAGAACGGAGTAAAATACCCCCTTTTATTGAAACAAATTAAAATCAAACCTATTATAAAATAAGTTAACAATATTCTTAACACTTTTAAATTAAAATAAAATTAAACTAAACATTAAAAAATTGTCAAACGCAGGAGTAAACTTTGGTACTAAACTGAAATACGTGTTATCACTAACGTCACAAAGCGGGGGTTTTAACAACACAAATATCATGGGGCTCCAAAATATTAGAAAGTGGTTAAGTACAGGTGTAAAGTTGGATTTACGCAACATACCCAACAACGACATACCTTCAAAAACGTGAATAAAATATTAGAAAGTTGTCAAATACAAATGTAAACTTTGTAATTTCGTAATATACGCTATAGAAGTGACGTCACAAATTGGGGTTTTTGACAATTTATCTATTATGTCGCTTTAATTTATTTTACATATTTTGTGGAGAACAACGTACCCAACAACGACATATCTTTAAAAAAGTGAACAAAATATTACAAAGTGGTCAAATACAGGTGTTAACAAATTGGAGTTTTTTTGGAAGGAACAAGGATTGTGACGTCATTTCCGGGGAAACAAGGGTTGTGAACGTCAAAATTAAGGTAACAAGGGTTGTGACGTCATTTCCGCCCAGTTACCCACCTCGCCTAACTACATCTTGCTTCCCCACCTCGCCTACCATATCCTCTAAACCAAACCTTCCCACCTTACCTTGACCCTGATTTGTCCATTCCGTAATGACAAAAAACATCCATCCACTGAAGGAGCTCATTCCACTTGTCCAGCAAAAACTGCTTCTATTTAAAATAAAACATTATAACTTATACCCGTTTCACTTGTTAGACGGGGCTGTTAATGAAAACAGGAAAGTTAAAAGATACAGATGATTAGAACGAGCCCGCACATACGAACTCGAAATCCGAAAGTGCCATAAAATGTTATATGCATAAAAAAAAACATTTTGTTTGTGGTGCCTAATTCAAATTTATTCTATAAAATAATTACGTATCACAAATAGTAAGTTATATTAATTTTTAAGATCTAAGGGCAGATGTGCAATTAATTGCGGGGTCCCACCGCGACAATTTTAACTAATGTCTTAAGACCTTAGCTTAAAGGGGACTATCTAATATTTTGATCACTTTTTTGAAGGTATGTCGTGGTTAGGTACGTTGTTCTTTATAAAATATGTAAAATAAATTGAAGCGCTATGATAAGTAAGTTGTTAGAACCCCTAATATGTGAATAACAAGTATTTCAGTTTCATACAAAAGTTTACTCTTGCGTTTAACAATTTTTTAATGTTTTGTCTAATTTTATTTTAATTTCAGAGTGTTAAGAATTTTGCTAATTTAATTTATATTAAGTTTGGTTTTAATCTGTTCCTCTTGAAGTGGGTATTTTACCTCCTTTTCTTTTTTGTATTGTACGATTAAAAAAAATTTGGAATCACTATTTTTTATGATTATTCGCCCAAGCAGAATTCTCTGCTCCTCTCTGTTAGCTCTCTGGCAGAAAGATGGTGGTAAAAGAGACGTAAACACCGTTATAAGGTGAATTTTATTTCATTAAAACAATATATCTTAACTTTGAATATTAACTAATAAAATCAAACAATAACAAGTTTAAATTGCAGATTTTTTGCCTAATTTCTCAATTATTTCAATCAAAATTTAGTGATTGACCATTGCGTCACAAACCAACCAGAGTGGATAATGTGATGTTTAACTTTAATTTTAAAAACGCAAGACTGTAGAACTTAAAAAAATACAAATATTGTTTGGGAAGCTATTCTACAAAAACTTATTACTTTAAGACAATAAAACCCAGGCCAAAAAAATTGATTTTATGTCTTAAATTTTAAACCTTTTTTTAGAGAAAAAGCTTTAATTTTAATAATTTGTTTATGAACACCTTCCTGTCATTAACAGAATAATATTTTATAAGATTTAAGTTTAAATTAATAATTTGGACATACCAAGCTCAATAAAGGCAAACTTTTTCCTGCTAAAATTTATTTAAAAATAGAGGAAAAAAGATAAGGACTCTTAAAATTTTGATTTCTTCAATTACGTTACGATTTCACAAATACCTAAATTTTTTTATGTATAAAATTGATCTTAAGAGCGTAAAAAGGGTTTTCTTGGCTTATTTGCCAACAGGTTAAACTGTTTTGGCTGTTTTGTTGTTACAGACATGTACAAAATAAAGGTATTTATTTATTTTAAATATGAATTTGGATTGAATTCCAAAATTAAGATATACGGATCATAAATGTTTGTTAAAGGCACCACAAAAAGAGTTATTGTAAAAGATATATTGTTTGGGTTAACAAATCATATCCCAATGGTTTTGGTAATTAGTATTAAGTTTAGTTCTGCAGCGCTTGATTAAAAAACCACTTCAGATATCAGTTTATGATCGATGCTTGAATCAAACGAATTTGCCTATCGGCAGCTTAATAACTGATACAAGCTTTAAAGTTAATTAAATTTAAAGTTTTATTTTATTATTGTAAAGATTATGGTTTAAAGTTATTCCATCAATCAAATTATTTTTAATTTAAACGATGTGGATTTAAAACTTACTTTATCGATACAAACAGATCGTGACCTATAATTATTGTATCCTTGAATGTGTACGATATTTTACGTAGTAGACTAAAACAACTTATAGTTAAAGGCACATAATAAGAACGTGTATCACCATAATAAAATACTCAGCAACCCTTTGTTCAAACGACAGTGCCTGTAGTGCAATAAATTAAAATGCGTATAGCAAGTTTTCTTTTTAATGGGTTAGCACAACTCTTTACGCCTTTGTTAACCCACTAATGACTAGAATTTGTTGCTAGTAAAGTTTCATTTGATTTAAAATGGAGAATTTCAGATAAGCTGTTATTTAGAAAAGTTTAGTTTGCAGTAAGAAATGTTTATTTGGTGTAAAGAAATATTTTTATATCTGTATAGAAAAATAAAACTTAAAATATATATGTATCGGTGCATGATGTCTTAATAAGTTGTATGTTGTTTAATATACTTTAAGACATTTTGCTACCTGGGTAAAACAATTTTTGTAAATTTGCCCTCATTATATAAGCCTTGAACTCTAATTATCTTTGGTCACATAAAGTACATGAGTTAGTTTAGCCAAGGCCTACAATAGTTTGTAAAATACTTATTAATTTATTTTAATTAAAATTTTAAATACTGTTAAAAAATTGGTAAATGTTTGACCAAAGCCAACGCCGTACAAACTAACTTAAGATAACCAAAAAGTTGCGCAAACCCTTATTGGATCGTTTTGTGAAATAACGGTATGCTAACATTTTAATATACTTTTTATTAAACATTGTGGTAATGGTGAAAAGCAACACAATTGCGGTAAATTTTAACAAATAAAAGTTATTGTTAAAACGCTGACTGGTAACGCAAAAATTCAGAAAACGCTCATTGTCTGTATAATGGTTTGCCGCAACTTTATATAAATAACTTCGTAAATAATTTTTTATACAACGCTATGAATATTAATAAAATGTAATATTATTAAAAAGTTGTTTTTATTAAAAAATGTGTTCAAAATAAAATATTTTTATTATATTTGTTTAATTTCGCTCGGTGCACATACTATACGCATGATTAACTGTTTACAGGTTAGCGTTTTTGTACAATTAAACCCTAAAATGGAAAGATTGTTGTGTGGGCTAAAATGTTGCTGCTCACATAACAAATACAAAGAAAGAGAAAAACTATCGACAAAATCTGCCCTGCTTGAAACCTGGGAATCTTGGGAAACTTCAATTAAACTTGATTCATCGAACAAATATTTTAAAAGCTATAACAAACAGGTTCGGGTGGTTGGAGACGACCCTCCGCAAATATGGAGAGTATGGATGAACAGTCAATTTGATTATGTTTTTGGAATTCCACATACTAAAATAGAAAACAAATTCCGATGTCTGAGCTGGAAAACGAAATGGTGGCCAGGCAAGCGTTTTAAATTGAGACGGCGATATGTTCTTCGCTTAAGAGAAAAGGCAGAACCACGTGGGGATTTAGGTGACGACGATCGAGTGTTTCGATGGGAAAGAGATACGAGGTCCAACGGAAAAAGAGTGTTGTCAAATTCCTCGAACGAGTGTATAACTATCCAACGAGGAAGGTTAATTTTAACAAAAGACAAATCAGCGGCTGTTGGATGGAGTTTTGATGTAAAAGAAACAACCCAAATGTAGAGGATTTAACATGGCTAGTTACTCACACGCTTACAAAATGGTTTAAATAATGCGCAGATTAAAATAAAATGTTGTTAAAATTGTGTATTATATTTTAAATTTTACGCATTTGTTTTTGTAACATAAAATTTTTAAAGTAATAACGTTTAATCGTGTGGTTTAAAAAATAAAAAAAATGTAAAACTTAGCTGTAGTCTATATGGTCAACACTATTCGTATTAAACGTAATGTTTTAGTCGAATTATCAACAATATTGAATATTTGTAATGAGCCTAAATGTAATCACCCATATATTAAGTTGTTTAGCGCAAAATATAACAACTTTTATAGCTTAATTTTGCTATTTTTGCATTTAAACATGCCGCACATTTTAGGCAAAGAGCTAAAATTTTATTTATAAAGTTAAATTAATTTAAAAACAAGGTTGTTGCCACGCCCACTGTTGAGGAACCTGCAACTGGAGCCTACTGGAACTCTTGTAAGTCTAATTTGTATATCGTTAAGATTAAAAATAAGGCGCATGTTTGTGGTTATTGGGTAAATTACTATAGAAAATTAAAAATAGCCTGTGACTGGAATATTACAGATTTTCAACGGCAACGCCTGCATAAACTGCAAAGAAAAAAGTTACTCGGAAATTTTTCCATAATTGCAAACGGAAACTCTTTACAAAATAAAAAAATCACAAAAAAAGTTTTAAATTCCTTGAAAACAGTGTTGTTGTTGGTAAAAAAAGGAAAGAAACGTGACACTTCTCAATGTGCACAACCGCAAAACATGATACTAATCACTTAACCTTTTTTTAATTTTTTGTTTAATTCGTAAATAAGGTATATAAACCAACAGGGTGTTTGTTGTTATCTTTTAAGTTTAGTTTTTTATAATAAATTTGAGAAATAAATGTATATATCAATAAAATGTCATTTTTAAAAACTTGTATTTGGTTGTTGAGTATCGCGGGATCTATTACGTTAGGTTTCTCACAAAACATCACAAGTAAGATAAACTAAATAAAAATTAAGAATTATTGTCAAAGTAAGCCAAAAATGTTTAACTTTTCACTTTAGACAACAGTACAAACAGTTCATGCGGTATAGTAAATCCATATAGATGTAGTACGACTTTAGAGTGTACCGATAGAGGTCAATTTTGTGATGGAATAAATGACTGCAGGTTTGCTGATTTTGTTTAAAAGATAAAAATTAGATAACACCATTTAACTGCTTGGCTACGCTTGGTAAATATAGCATTCTAAAAAGTGGTTTGATTAGTAGTTTTAAAGTGTGCGTATATATATTTTTTTAATCAGTGATGGAAGCGATGAGGTTCTTTTTAATGAAACCATTCATGCCAACGCATCTGGTTCAATTTGCCGCCTAAATCGAGGACAAAGAAGAGAATGTTATATTCCTGAAGAGTACATTTGTGACGATGAATTGGATTGCTTTTTTGGTATATTGTGATCTATATTACTTTTCGCAAATCTGAATTTTAAATGTGTAGCATCGTATAGATATGAAACAAATAAAGAAATTAAGAAAATCTTAGTTTAAGTCACATGTTTTTCAGTTCTACAAATATACATACATGCTGGGTCAAGTGTGAACCTTGAGAAAAAGGTTAACTTTTCAACTAATTTTAGGTACTGACGAATGTGATTGTAACAATACATTTCACTGTGTGAACCCTTTTTTTGGCTTACCAATTTGTCGCTTGCGTGTTCAGTTTTGTGATAATGTTCAAGATTGTCCTGACAACTCTGACGAAACTCCCTATGGGTAAAAAATTAACTCATTTTAAATTTAATGAGAACATTTTTTGCTTGATTTAAAATAAAAATGTTTAAAAACTTTATTTGAAGTATTTTCGTTCGTTCTTAGCTTAGGCGTTCCAGGATATCAATGTGCTGTGACCAAGACTTCCGTTACGTCATATTGTTTGCTACCAGAGGTGCACACATGCGACGGAACAACAGATTGTGACGACGGAACAGATGAATGTTTATGTGATTCGGTTGATCCCAGGAATGGAGGAACAGTGTCGGCGACTGGTTAATATATAAAATTTGTATTATTTACCTTTAAAGTTTTGACGGCGAGTCGTAAGTTTATGTTTTGGTGAGTCATAAGTTAATATTTATTTAGAAAGCTGATCAATAATGCTAGTTGTTTAAATTAAATCTGTAAATTTTTTTTTTATATTGCAGTGTTTTCAAATGCTCGCTGTTTTCGATGTTTAAACGAAGAGCTTGTCGTACCACAGAGGCAAACCTGCGACGGAGTTTTTCACTGTAGCGATTTAACAGATGAATGCCTGTGTCCCCAAACTGACCAATTGCTGAAACCACCTTTATGTGAACAGATATGCCAATGCAAGTTAACTAGGGTTTCTTTGTACATGCAAATATTTTAGTGAAGTTTTTGCAATAGCATTGTTGTCAATTTATGTTTTTTCACAGTTGGTCAATCTTGTGAGTGTGGTGTTGGTCAGATTATGTGTCGAAAGCTTGACGACGAATTTCCCAGCATATGCATTAACACGTCATCTGTATGTAATAGAGTGTTCGATTGTCCGATGCAAGAGGATGAACAAAATTGCAGAATTGATCCTACACAGATATTTGTTTGCGCGGATGGAAGTTCATATATTAACTCATTTGAACGTTGCAACAGTAATTACTAAGTTTTTTTTCTTCTTTTATAAAAAAGAAACAATATTATGCATAAATAACGTTAACGTGATTATTTAAAAAAGTCTACCCTATAAATTGGGTTGGAGAAGGGTTAAACGATAATTCAAACTTCGAAGCTTGGTGTCAAAATTAAGGTTTTACCAAGATACGTATCTTGTTAACCTAATTAAAGCGCCGTTGATTAAATTAAAGTAGCATTATTAACCATATCTATTCCCATGCTTGAATCTTTAGAAGGGTTGATATTGGAGTATAGCCCGACACTAGTAATGCTGTTTTTATTGTGCTTAGACGAAATAGATTGTGATGATGGATCGGACGAGGCAAATTGCACTTTACTTTATGAATGTATAGATTTTCAGGAAAATCCTTTTACACGGGGTAGGTTTTGCAATAACCTTACATCATATAGGATTTTACAGAACTAGAATAAATATCCTTTATTGCTAATTTATACAAGCAAATAAATTAAACAATTTTCTTCTGGTAATTAGCATTTTTGAAATAATTTGTTTAACGTACAAACTACAATACTTTTAATAACTTTTTAGTTTATGATTTTGCAAATCCACGTTATGCTATTGCCTGTAACAAAATACCAGAATGCCAGGATTTAGACGATGAATGTAATGCTACTATATGTGGAGATGATTTGCCCGCCTATTGTGGTTTAGTGGAAGGACTATTTGGTTTTATGTAAGTAATAAGCCTTTCAGTTTTGATATACATTTATTACATCAATTTTTAATATTTAATTTGTTACAAGATAACAGTTGATAAAAAAAAATTTTAAAAACATGACAGTTATTCCTCAAAAAACAATATTCGCATTTTATTTATTATTAACCACGCCAGGTTGAATGTTTAAATAAATACCAAAAAGTTTATTTGAAACCAAATCATTTTTTATTATAAAGCAAATTTTAAATTTTTATTGTTTGAAACGTTTAAATTTTTCAAACTTAATTTAAAAATTTAATCTAACGTCAAAAATATGGACGGAAATTAGTAATTAATTTATAATGATTACAAAAACTGCCTGTCTTTTTGTTAAATGCCAAAATGCCAAAAGATTAATTCATTTTGTCTGAAAAGTTATTTTCGATGCGGTTTGACTATCCTTAAACTTAGGTTACGCTTTCTAGTTTGGATAAACTTTGTCATTAAATATGCCAAAATGCCAAAAGATTAATTCATTTAGTCTGAAAAGTTATTTTCGATGCGGTTTGAATATCCTTAAACTTAGGTTACGCTTTCTAGTTTGGATAAACTTTGTCATTAAATATGAAAAAATGCCAAAAGATTAATTCATTTTGTCTGAAAAGTTATTTTCGATGCGGTTTGACTATCCTTAAACTTAGGTTACGCTTTCTAGTTTGGATAAACTTTGTCATTATTATTTGACCATTTCAAAAGTGTAACTTTATATCAAAGGGATTCTTTACCGGAACTATAACACCTTACACTTTCATACTTTTATTGTTACATTATAATCGTTTAAAATGACACCACGTTTTGAAATTAAAATTAAAAGTTTAATATTGGACGGGATTCATTTAAATTAACAATCTGAACGATTTTGATTTTAGAAAAATAATAAGATTAAATAAACCTGCGTGCATCTCACATTACAATTTAGTTGCAGAGCGACTAAAATTTGATATTAAAGAATTACTCATTTCCCGATTTGCTTTAAATAGTTTTTATTTCCATTATCTTTTGTTTATTTAAAATATTTTTTAAATTAAAATTGACCTTTATATTGTTTTAAGATGTCCCAACTCTCGTTCAGCCATAATTGGTAAGGAGATTTGCGACGGTTTTCCGACATGTTATAATACCATGCCGCAATTATCCCAAGACGAATGGAATTGTACTGACAGGTTGAACATTACTGCAACCAGCTTATAAAATTTAATAAATTTTTTCTTTGGGTTGAATAAGTTGATGTGATATATTTTAAGCTATCATAAACGACCGATGCAAGGGCGAATAATCTGACATTGGTGCAGCTCAAACAGGAACCTTTTAGCTGGTAAACCGATGCCACCAGCGGTATATTACACCACTAGACACTTTTAAATTATATTGGATTGCTAACAATTTTTTTTACCAACGTTCTTAGGTTTTATTGTGCTGACATGGGGATAAATAGCCTACCCATTCATATTCCATTACAAGCACAATGCAATGCAATAACCGATTGCTATGATGGCAGTGATGAAAGAGATTGCCCACCTGAGGTTAACTTTTATTGTTCTGGAGGAGATCCCTTTTATATACCTAGTTACAGAGTTAGTTTTTGGTATATTTTTACATATTGTAGAATTCAGTTTGTTTTATTTTGTTAAAAATTGGTGCGATAGAATTTGTTAAAAATGGGTGCGATATAGTTTAAAATATTTTGTTTTAATGTAAGGTTTGCAATGGAGTACAAGACTGTGAAGGTGGCGAAGACGAATGTCAAGATTGTGCAGTTAGTCCCTTTTCTTCCGACAGATTTCTAATTAACTCCTACGTTTTACAAGTATTTGTTTGGATCATGGGTAAATACATATTTTAGAGTGCCTTTAACCTATTTAAATAAATTTAAAAATTCACTTGTACTTCCCAGTCCTTGCGAACTTCTCGTCTTTTACGGCCCTTTTTTAGGAATTACTTGATCTTTGTAAACTTACACCTACCGTTCCTGGCAGGCGGACAGTCAAATTTAAAAACACAGTCTTGTTTTGTTACAAGTTTTTAAATACCTTTAAAAGTACTTAAAACTTAGCATAAATCATAGTTAATACAAGAATGTATTGCTTTTTATGCCACGTTTCTTATCTGCAAAAAATATTTAAAAACTTCAACAAACGGCTTAGATCGGGCAAAATTAGCTTTTTTACAATGGCGACGTCTTAAGTATTTTATACGATTGTAACGTCACACATCACGTTTCGAAATAGTCCAAAACTCAACTTTTTGTGATTTTGCAAATTTAAACGTTTGATATCTTAAAAATCAATAGTTTAATTAAAAAAAAGTTTTTAAGAAAAATGTCTGTGTAATTACTAAATAAACCAAGCGGCCTTATAATTTTGTGAACAATATTTATGTTTAATTTAATTGAATTGACTACCCTAACCCCAAATGTTACTACGTTAAGGTAATACTGATTTTAAAACAGTCCAAATTAAAAAGTTACAGATATACCTATAATTATGTTACTACTTTGATGGTTTAAACGTAAATTGAAAAACCTAAAAAAACGTAGCGCTATCGAATTTTTTTGTAAATGTTCACTTAATTTAACATTCACAAAAAAAGTTTAACTTGAATACACCTTCCTTTTTGTAGCAATCTTGGCTATATTTGGAAACATAGCAGTGTTAGCAGACAACGCAATGTTTCTATACAAGCAATACGATACGATGTCAAAAGTGGCGCTTGTAAATCGTATCTTGGTAGTTAATTTGGCAGTTGCTGATCTTTTACTAGGGGTACGTAATTAGTTTATTTAAGCGTAATAATCATACTTTTAACAAATTAAATGTATTTAAAAATATGTCGTTTTGTAGATTTATCTTTTAAGCATTGCCAGTGTAAACAGTAAATTGGAGAATATTTATTGCAATCAAGACATACAATGGCGAGCTAGTACGTCTTGTATAGGACTGGGTTGTCTTGTGGTCACGTGCGTGGAAGCTTCTGTATTTATTTTGGCAATAATGACGACACATCGTCTTCTTATTATAACCAGGTGAACAGTGTAAATTTATTTTCATTTCCCATTTCTCCAACATTTTAAAAACTTTAACACAAAATGTTATCGTTTATTCGATTTTCTAAGTGTTTTAAATATATATTGTATTATTTTAGACCATTACAGCACAATATTAGGACATGGTTATTTAATCTGTTTATATCTTTATCATGGATTGTGGCCCTTATACTAGCTCTAGTTCCGTTGTCGTCTTCGCAAATTGATTACTTTCTTTCTGGCGTTTGGTAAAATTAGTTTCCTGCTTATTTTTTTAATCACTAAGTTATTTCTACCAGACTACATTTTTTTTATAAATACTTGTCTCCGATGTGGGAAGGATGGCTTCAAGGCTTATACATAGAGTAACCCAGGTTCTAATGAAGTGAAACCAAGTGTTTAAACTACTACAACGTTATGTTTGATGTTTAATAAAATATGGAAATCTAAATATATTATCTAATAATATATCTTATATCTGCCTAGGTACAGAAATAATCGTTACCTAACCACAGCTAGCCGAGTTGAAGTAGAAGATTTTGCTATAAATTTTTTGTCTGAGAACAGTAGCAGCAGAACAGAAATATCGACGGGTCTACCAGAAAGGTAAAATATAAACAATTATTTTATATAATTGTTGATAGACCATGTTTATAAATTTAACTTATATATCCCTTTTAGTGTATTGACTTGGAATGGACTTTTTGACACATTTGCGCGGTTGAATCCAGACTATGTTCCTGAACTCTTCTTCGGGTATTATTCCGCTGATGGAGTTTGTCTTCCACGAATTTTTCCAAATCCCATTACAGATCGATCTTGGGGTTACTCGCTGTTTATTATCATCATTAACTTCGTTGCCTTTATGTATATGTTTACCGCATACTTGATCATATACAAGTAAGTCCACCTTATTAAGCTTTATTTTTCTGATTTTTTTTTTAAGTAATATATAACCATAGGTGGGCACAATTAACCGAAAAAGTAACTTCGTTTAATAGTGTTTCGTTACACAATACATTAACTTCGTTAACTTTAATTAATAAAATTAAATGGAATGTAACTAAAGTTATCGATAACCGTTAACGTTAACATTTAAATTAAACAATCCTTTCGCATCAAATCGCAGTTCAGATAAACTTTTCCCCTTACCACTTCCCGCCTGTCCTTCCCTCTTACCCCACCCAGCTTACCCCTTTCTCTTTCCTTCTCTTAACTCCATTGCCTTCCCTTTCCCACTTTACCTTGACCCTGACCCCCACCAGACGGAGCTCTTTTAACTTGTTCAGCAAAAACAGGTTCCATCTTAAAAAACAATATAAATCAATAGAACATAAATTAAATGATTAACAATAAAAGTGATAAATAACTTATACCCGTTCCAAATGTTAGATGGTGGTGTTAATGAAAACAGGAACGTTAAAAGATACGAACATATGATCTATCTATCAAAAAGTGCCATAAAGTGTTATACACATAAAAAAATAATTTTGTTTGTGGTGCCTAATTTTAATTTATTCTACAAAATGATTATGCACCAAAAATAGTTAGATATTTATTTATAAGATATAAAAGGTAATTCCCAACATTTATTAAACGTAGATTTAAAAAATTGAGATATCAAACTTATATTAACGAAAGCACAATTGAACGAATGTTAAAAGGTCCGATAATATTTTTTAAAGTTTTTTTCTGACGCAAATTTTGACGCAAAAGTTAACTTTGTTAATCAACGGTTAGCGGGTTAACGGTTTGGAGCCCACCTTTGTATATTACCTAATCTAGCTGTTTAATATATTATTTTAGTCTCTCGGTTAAAAGAGCAAAAAAGGCAGGTCGTCACAAAAAATTATCAAGTGATCTTCAAACTAAAGTAACAAGGATTGTGCTGACAAATTTTCTCTGCTGGTTTCCCATTTGTACAATGGCGTTTATAAGCGTCAGTGGTATGTTTTTTTCTTTGTATGAACTTTGTTTTAAACTTTGGTTTTTGACTTCTAATACTATTTTAAAGGTAAGGAGTTATCCTCCCAGGCATATGCAGTATCTGCCATTATTCTTCTCCCTATAAATAGTGCAACTAATCCGTTTCTGTATTCTGATGTTTTGGATATATTATGGGCTAAATTAAAGGCCACTCAGCTTGGTGCGAAAGTGATGGCCTGTTTCCACATAAGAGAAGAGAGTGACATTGAATTGAGAACAGGAAAAACAATTTCATCTGGAGAAACTCATTTAACAAGTTTGTAGAGTTTAAAATATACACTTAATACAAGCGCAACACTGCGATCTTTATTTAAATTTTTGCAGTGCTTTTATATAAGCAATTATTTCTTCTTTTATTACAATAAAATTAAGTTTTAAACCAACAATCAAAAAACACAACGTTTTTAATATGGTTAGTTTAATTGGCCTAATATTAATCGTTACTTACAATAAAGTTAATTTTTTTGTTAATAATTAATGTTTTTAATATTGCAGAAAAACATTCACGACCAGAGTCTCAAGTTCCTACTAGCAATATCGGTTAAACTTTTTTAAATTAAAACTGTAAAATTATTTAACTTTGATTATACAGTTGTCTTTTATTGTTCACATATGTTTAATTAAATTATTTTAGATGTACAGTTTTAACTTAATTTGAAGGCATTTACTATAACTAAGCTATTTGAAAACGGCAGACAAAAAACGGTTTAAGTGATCTCGAAATTGGGATCTTTTAGACCTAAATTTACTGCAACACGACACACTACAGAAATTCATTTTAATTAACGGTTTTATTAATTATCTAATCTTTTTCACTTGGTCTATTAGCTAATTTACCGTTTGCAAGCAAACTTCAATAGTGACTTGTGTGTTTATATCCAGTTTGCAGAAGTCAATTTGTGTATTCTTATATTATAACTATCTAACTATTTATCCCTGATTATGAATTTATTTTAAATTAAGCTATGTGTATGTATTATTTTTGTTGATAATATTATGACTATTCAGAAAAAAATGTTTTTCTTGGGTAAATGTAAGTCACTAGAAAATGAGAATGATTAGATAGAAACAACTGTAACAAACGGCGTAAACATCCCAGTTGTCCCAATCTTTGTTGTACTTGTCTAGTAAAATATTTATCTGTCTTGACACCTTCTGATAAGGCGTGTTAAGTTTTAGCGCAAATTACTTCGTTAAATATGTTGTGTTACATTGAAGAGGGTGACGTTTTGAAGAATCTGCTGAACGGTTGTGTTTGGTCGTTGCTAGTCTATATTTTGTAAATAAATGTTATATACTGAACTCTGTACTAGTTTATGAGTTGTCGAATAGGTACGGCAGTATCTAAACGAAAAGTACGTAACACAACGAACATTTTGTTATTAAAAGTTTCGAAAATTAATTATGCAATTTCATATTGCCCGAATTTAATTTTTTTGTAAAATAACCTAAAAACCTAACATATACATCATAAAATATTGTAGTTAAAGTTAGATAATGCAAATTAACACTTTAAAATGTATTTTACCTGTACCCTTATTTAGACTCCTTAAAGTACTTTATCGGTTTAATTAAAATAACTCAGATGCCGCATAAGACAATACATTTTTACTACCATCTAAACAACTTACATTTCAGTAAAACTAATTGAAATAGTATATATGAAAAATTTTAATAAAAAGTGCAAACAAAAAAATAGTTACAAAAATCTGTGTTAATTTCATGAAATAATTATAAAAAGCAGTTGCATGCAAGCGTAAAACAAATACTTTTTCTTAAGGGTCAACAAACGAAACTGCAATGTATCTAGTTCCTTTTGTAGTTTGTAATCCCTCGTGGTAATGGGTTAGTCTTCCTGGGTGTATCATAGCATAACCTTTTGGTATCGAGGTAACACTACAATCATAACGTAAAAACCGACATCCCCCACCCTAAACAAAAGTACATTTAGTGAATAAATAAAAATAAAATTACTCGAAACAAATACTAAAACTTAAATTAATTTGGTATGGCATTTTATTTTTACTTCATATTCATCTGGTGAATTAAGTGCTACGTTCATGGTCCAAGTTGATGAGTCATGGTGTGGTCTTAAAAATGATTGCTCACTGGGTTTGTATCTTACAACAAACATCATATGTGAAATTGCTTTACTATAATGTTGATGTTGAAAGCATATGAAGCCATTTGTTGAAAGCATATGAAGCCATTCGTTTTCGTATCCAACTTGATTCATGTGAATATCAACTGTAGGAAGTATTTTCGTTCGTTCTTAGCTTAGGCGTTCCAGGATATCAATGTGCTGTGACCAAGACTTCCGTTACGTCATATTGCTTGCTACCAGAGGTGCACACATGCGACGGAACAACAGATTGTGACGACGGAACAGATGAATGTTTATGTGATTCGGTTGATCCCAGGAATGGAGGAACAGTGTCGGCGACTGGTTAATATATAAAATTTGTATTATTTACCTTTAAAGTTTTGACGGCGAGTCGTAAGTTTATGTTTTGGTGAGTCATAAGTTAATATTCATTTAGAAAGCTGATCAATAATGCTAGTTGTTTAAATTAAATCTGTAAATTTTTTTTTATATTGCAGTGTTTTCAAATGCTCGCTGTTTTCGATGTTTAAACGAAGAGCTTGTCGTACCACAGAGGCAAACCTGCGACGGAGTTTTTCACTGTAGCGATTTAACAGATGAATGCCTGTGTCCCCAAACTGACCAATTGCTGAAACCACCTTTATGTGAACAGATATGCCAATGCAAGTTTACTAGGGTTTCTTTGTACATGCAAATATTTTAGTGAAGTTTTTGCAATAGCATTGTTGTCAATTTATGTTTTTCCACAGTTGGTCAATCTTGTGAGTGTGGTGTTGGTCAGATTATGTGTCGAAAGCTTGACGACAAATCTCCCAGCATATGCATTAACACGTCATCTGTATGTAATAGAGTGTTCGATTGTCCGATGCAAGAGGATGAACAAAATTGCAGAATTGATCCTACACAGATATTTGGTTGCGCGGATGGAAGTTCATATATTAACTCATTTGAACGTTGCAACAGTAATTACCAAGTTTTTTTTCTTCTTTTATAAAAAAGAAACAATATTATGCATAAATAACGTTAACGTGATTATTTAAAAAAAGTCTACACTATAAATTGGGTTGGAGAAGGGTTAAACGATAATTCAAACTTCGAAGCTTGGTGTCAAAATTAAGGTTTTACCAAGATACGTATCGTGTTAACCTAATTAAAGCGCTGTTGATTAAATTAAAGTAGCATTATTAACCATATCTATTCCCATGCTTGAATCTTTAGAAGGGTTGATATTGGAGTATAGCCCGACACTAGTAATGCTGTTTTTATTGTACTTAAATAGATTGTGATGATGGATCGGACGAGGCAAATTGCACTTTACTTTATGAATGTATAGAGTTTCAGGAAAATCCTTTTACACAGGGTAGGTTTTGCAATAACCTTACATCATATAGGATTTTACAGAACTAGAATAAATATCCTTTATTGCTAATTTATACAAGCAAATAAATTAAACAATTTTCTTCTGGTAATTAGCATTTTTGAAATAATTTGTTTAACGTACAAACTACAATACTTTTAATAACTTTTTAGTTTATGATTTTGCAAATCCACGTTATGCTATTGCCTGTAACAAAATACCAGAATGCCAGGATTTAGACGATGAATGTAATGCTACTATATGTGGAGATGATTTGCCCGCCTATTGTGGTTTAGTGGAAGGACTATTTGGTTTTATGTAAGTAATAAGCCTTTCAGTTTTGATATACATTTATTACATCAATTTTTAATATTTAATTTGTTACAAGATAACAGTTGATAAAAATTTTTTTTAAAAACATGACAGTTATTCCTCAAAAAACAATATTCGCATTTTATTTATTATTAACCACGCCAGGTTGAATGTTTAAATAAATACCAAAAAGTATATTTGAAACCAAATCATTTTTTATTATAAAGCAAACTTTAAATTTTTATTGTTTGAAACGTTTAAATTTTTCAAACTTAATTTAAAAATTTAATCTAACGTCAAAAAAATGGACGGAAATTAGTAATTAATTTATAACGATTACAAAAACTGCCTGTCTTTTTGTTAAATGCCAAAATGCCAAAAGATTAATTCATTTTGTCTGAAAAGTTATTTTCGATGCGGTTTGACTATCCTTAAACTTAGGTTACGCTTTCTAGTTTGGATAAACTTTGTCATTAAATATGAAAAAATGCCAAAAGATTAATTCATTTTGTCTGAAAAGTTATTTTCGATGCGGTTTGACTATCCTTAAACTTAGGTTACGCTTTCTAGTTTGGATAAACTTTGTCATTATTATTTGACCATTTCAAAAGTGTAACTTTATATCAAAGGGATTCTTTACCTGAACTATAACACAGCCTTACACTTTCATACTTTTATTGTTACATTATAATCGTTTAAAATGACACCACGTTTTGAAATTAACATTAAAAGTTTAATATTAGACGGGATTCATTTAAATTAACAATCTGAACGATTTTGATTTTAGAAAAATAATAAGATTAAATAAACCCGCGTGCATCTCACATTACAATTTAGTTGCAGAGCGACTAAAATTTGATATTAAAGAATTACTCATTTCCCGATTTGCTTTAAATAGTTTTTATTTTCATTATCTTTTGTTTATTTAAAATATTTTTTAAATTAAAATTGACCTTTATATTGTTTTAAGATGTCCTAACTCTCGCTCAGCCATAATTGGTAAGGAGATTTGCGACGGTTTTCCGACATGTTACAATACCATGCCGCAATTATCCCAAGACGAATGGAATTGTACTGACAGGTTGAACATTACTGCAACCAGCTTATAAAATTTAATAAATTTTTTCTTTGGGTTGAATAAGTTGATGTGATATATTTTAAGCTATCATAAACGACCGATGCAAGGGCGAATAATCTGACATTGGTGCAGCTCAAACAGGAACCTTTTAGCTGGTAAACCGATGCCACCAGCGGTATATTACACCACTAGACACTTTTAAATTATATTGGATTGCTAACAATTTTTTTTACCAACGTTCTTAGGTTTTATTGTGCTGACATGGGGATAAATAGCCTACCCATTCATATTCCATTACAAGCACAATGCAATGCAATAACCGATTGCTATGATGGCAGTGATGAAAGAGATTGCCCACCTGAGGTTAACTTTTATTGTTCTGGAGGAGATCCCTTTTATATACCTAGTTACAGAGTTAGTTTTTGGTATATTTATACATATTGCAGAATTCAGTTTGTTTTATTTTGTTAAAAATGGGTGCAAAAGAATTTGTTAAAAATGGGTACGATATAGTTTAAAATATTTTGTTTTAATGTAAGGTTTGCAATGGAGTACAAGACTGTGAAGGTGGCGAAGACGAATGTCAAGATTGTGCAGTTAGTCCCTTTTCTTCCGACAGATTTCTAATTAACTCCTACGTTTTACAAGTATTTGTTTGGATCATGGGTAAATACATATTTTAGAGTGCCTTTAACCTATTTAGATAAAGTTAAAAATTCACTTGTACTTCCCAGTCCTTGCGAACTTCTTCTCGTCTTTTACGGCCCTTTTTTAGAAATTACTTGATCCTTGTAAACTTACACCTACCGTTCCTGGCAGGCGGACAGTCAAATTTAAAAACACAGTCTTGTCTTGTTACAAGTTTTTAAATACCTTTAAAAGTACTTAAAACTTAGGATAAATCATAGTTAATACAGGAATGTATTGCTTTTTATGCCACGTTTCTTAACTGCAAAAAATATTTAAAAACTTCAACAAACGGCTTAGATCGGACAAAATTAGCTTTTTTACAATGGCGACGTCTTAAGTATTTTATACGATTGTAACGTCACACATCACGTTTCGAAATAGTCCAAAACTCAACTTTTTGTGATTTTGCAAATTTAAACGTTTGATATCTTAAAAATCAATAGTTTAATTAAAAAAAAGTTTTTAAGAAAAATGTCTGTGTAATTACTAAATAAACCAAGCGGCCTTATAATTTTGTGAACAATATTTATGTTTAATTTAATTGAATTGACTACCCTAACCCCAAATGTTACTACGTTAAGGTAATACTGATTTTAAAACAGTCCAAATTAAAAAGTTACAGATATACCTATAATTATGTTACTACTTTGATGGTTTAAACGTAAATTGAAAAACCTAAAAAAACGTAGCGCTATCGAATTTTTTTGTAAATGTTCACTTAATTTAACATTCACAAAAAAAGTTTAACTTGAATACACCTTCCTTTTTGTAGCAATCTTGGCTATATTTGGAAACATAGCAGTGTTAGCAGACAACGCAATGTTTCTATACAAGCAATACGATACGATGTCAAAAGTGGCGCTTGTAAATCGTATCTTGGTAGTTAATTTGGCAGTTGCTGATCTTTTACTAGGGGTACGTAATTAGTTTATTTAAGCGTAATAATCATACTTTTAACAAATTAAATGTATTTAAAAATATGTCGTTTTGTAGATTTATCTTTTAAGCATTGCCAGTGTAAACAGTAAATTGGAGAATATTTATTGCAATCAAGACATACAATGGCGAGCTAGTACGTCTTGTATAGGACTGGGTTGTCTTGTGGTCACGTGCGTGGAAGCTTCTGTATTTATTTTGGCAATAATGACGACACATCGTCTTCTTATTATAACCAGGTGAACAGTGTAAATTTATTTTCATTTCCCATTTCTCCAACATTTTAAAAACTTTAACACAAAATGTTATCGTTTATTCGATTTTCTAAGTGTTTTAAATATATATTGTATTATTTTAGACCATTACAGCACAATATTAGGACATGGTTATTTAATCTGTTTATATCTTTATCATGGATTGTGGCCCTTATACTAGCTCTAGTTCCGTTGTCGTCTTCGCAAATTGATTACTTTCTTTCTGGCGTTTGGTAAAATTAGTTTCCTGCTTATTTTTTTAATCACTAAGTTATTTCTACCAGACTACATTTTTTTTATAAATACTTGTCTCCGATGTGGGAAGGATGGCTTCAAGGCTTATATATAGAGTAACCCAGGTTCTAATGAAGTGAAACCAAGTGTTTAAACTACTACAACGTTATGTTTGATGTTTAATAAAATATGGAAATCTAAATATATTATCTAATAATATATCTTATATCTGCCTAGGTACAGAAATAATCGTTACCTAACCACAGCTAGCCGAGTTGAAGTAGAAGATTTTGCTATAAATTTTTTGTCTGAGAACAGTAGCAGCAGAACAGAAATATCGACGGGTCTACCAGAAAGGTAAAATATAAACAATTATTTTATATAATTGTTGATAGACCATGTTTATAAATTTAACTTATATATCCCTTTTAGTGTATTGACTTGGAATGGACTTTTTGACACATTTGCGCGGTTGAATCCAGACTATGTTCCTGAACTCTTCTTCGGGTATTATTCCGCTGATGGAGTTTGTCTTCCACGAATTTTTCCAAATCCCATTACAGATCGATCTTGGGGTTACTCGCTGTTTATTGTCATCATTAACTTCGTTGCCTTTATGTATATGTTTACCGCATACTTGATCATATACAAGTAAGTCCACCTTATTAAGCTTTATTTTTCTGATTTTTTTTTTAAATAATATATAACCATAGGTGGGCACAATTAACCGAAAAAGTAACTTCGTTTAATAGTGTTTCGTTACACAATACATTAACTTCGTTAACTTTAATTAATAAAATTAAATAGAATGTAACTAAAGTTATCGATAACCGTTAACGTTAACATTTAAATTAAACAATCCTTTCGCATCAAATCGCAGTTCAGATAAACTTTTCCCCTTACCACTTCCCGCCTGTCCTTCCCTCTTACCCCACCCAGCTTACCCCTTTCTCTTTCCTTCTCTTAACTCCATTGCCTTCCCTTTCCCACTTTACCTTGACCCTGACCCCCACCAGACGGAGCTCTTTTAACTTGTTCAGCAAAAACAGGTTCCATCTTAAAAAACAATATAAATCAATAGAACATAAATTAAATGATTATCAATAAAAGTGATAAATAACTTATACCCGTTCCAAATGTTAGATGGTGGTGTTAATGAAAACAGGAACGTTAAAAGATTCGAACATATGATCTATCTATCAAAAAGTGCCATAAAGTGTTATACACATAAAAAAATAATTTTGTTTGTGGTGCCTAATTTTAATTTATTCTACAAAATGATTATGCACCAAAAATAGTTAGATATTTATTTATAAGATATAAAAGGTAATTCCCAACATTTATTAAACGTAGATTTAAAAAATTGGGATATCAAACTTATATTAACGAAAGCACAATTTAACGAATGTTAAAAGGTCCGATAATATTTTTTAAAGTTTTTTTCTGACGCAAATTTTGACGCAAAAGTTAACTTTGTTAATCAACGGTTAGCGGGTTAACGGTTTGGAGCCCACCTTTGTATATTACCTAATCTAGCTGTTTAATATATTATTTTAGTCTCTCGGTTAAAAGAGCAAAAAAGGCAGGTCGTCACAAAAAATTATCAAGTGATCTTCAAACTAAAGTAACAAGGATTGTGCTGACAAATTTTCTCTGCTGGTTTCCCATTTGTACAATGGCGTTTATAAGCGTCAGTGGTATGTTTTTTTCTTTGTATGAACTTTGTTTTAAACTTTGGTTTTTGACTTCTAATACTATTTTAAAGGTAAGGAGTTATCCTCCCAGGCATATGCAGTATCTGCCATTATTCTTCTCCCTATAAATAGTGCAACTAATCCGTTTCTGTATTCTGATGTTTTGGATATATTATGGGCTAAATTAAAGGCCACTCAGCTTGGTGTGAAAGTGATGGCCTGTTTCCACATAAGAGAAGAGAGTGACATTGAATTGAGAACAGGAAAAACAATTTCATCTGGAGAAACTCATTTAACAAGTTTGTAGAGTTTAAAATATACACTTAGTACAAGCGCAACACTGCGATCTTTATTTAAATTTTTGCAGTGCTTTTATATAAGCAATTATTTCTTCTTTTATTACAATAAAATTAAGTTTTAAACCAACAATCAAAAAACACAACGTTTTTAATATGGTTAGTTTAATTGGCCTAATATTAATCGTTACTTACAATAAAGTTAATTTTTTTGTTAATAATTAATGTTTTTAATATTGCAGAAAAACATTCACGACCAGAGTCTCAAGTTCCTACTAGCAATATCGGTTAAACTTTTTTAAATTAAAACTGTAAAATTATTTAACTTTGATTATACAGTTGTCTTTTATTGTTCACATATGTTTAATTAAATTATTTTAGATGTACAGTTTTAACTTAATTTGAAGGCATTTACTATAACTAAGCTATTTAAAAACGGCAGACAAAAAACGGTTTAAGTGATCTCGAAATTGGGATCTTTTAGACCTAAATTTACTGCAACACGACACACTACAGAAATTCATTTTAATTAACGGTTTTATTAATTATCTAATCTTTTTCACTTGGTCTATTAGCTAATTTACCGTTTGCAAGCAAACTTCAATAGTGACTTGTGTGTTTATATTCATTTTGCAGAAGTCGATTTGTGTTTTTTTTATATTATAACATATCTAACTATTTATCCCTGATTATGAATGTATTTTAAATTAAGCTATGTGTATATATTATTTTTGTTGATAATATTATTACTATCCAGAAAAAAATGTTTTTCTTGGGTAAATGTAAGTCACTAGAAAATGAGAATGATTAGATAGAAACAACGAACATTTTGTTATTAAAAGTTTTGAAAATTAATTATGCAATTTCATATTGCCCGAATTTAATTTTTTTGTAAAATAACCTAAAAACCTAACATATACATCATAAAATATTGTAGTTAAAGTTAGATAATGCAAATTAACACTTTAAAATGTATTTTACCTGTACCCTTATTTAGACTCCTTAAAGTACTTTATCGGTTTAATTAAAATAATCCAGATGCCGCATAAGACAATACATTTTTACTACCATCTAAACAACTTACATTTCAGTAAAACTAATTGAAATGGTATATATGAAAAATTTTAATAAAAAGTGCAAACAAAAAAATGGTTACAAAAATCTGTGTTAATTTCATGAAATAATTATAAAAAGCAGTTGCATGCAAGCGTAAAACAAATACTTTTTCTTAAGGGTCAACAAACGAAACTGCAATGTATCTAGTTCCTTTTGTAGTTTGTAATCCCTCGTGGTAATGGGTCAGTCTTCCTGGGTGTATCATAGCATAACCTTTTGGTATCGAGGTAACACTACAATCATAACGTAAAAACCGACATCCCCCACCCTAAACAAAAGTACATTTAGTAAATAAATAAAAATTAAATTACTCGAAACAAATACTAAAACTTAAATTAATTTGGCATGGCATTTTATTTTTACTTCATATTCATCTGGTGAATTAAGTGCTACGTTCATGGTCCAAGTTGATGAGTCATGGTGTGGTCTTAAAAATGATTGCTCACTGGGTTTGTATCTTACAACAAACATCATATGTGAAATTGCTTTACTATAATAACCAGGATAAACTTTTTGAACAACAAGATTAACATATGTTGAAAGCATATGAAGCCATTCGTTTTCGTATCCAACTTGATTCATGTGAATATCAACTGTAGGAACATTTTCGTAACCACCTGCTAGCCTAGTATCCTACAAAAAGTTTCATAAATACCATGTGTTTTTTAGGGATAAAAAAGGAAGATGTAAAAAATTCTTTCTTAAATTACAAATTTTTCTTAAAACAGAACCGGCACCGTGGTGTAGTGGTAACAACACTTGCTGCACCACACATGAAGTCCTGGGTTCAATCCCCACTGATCTCATGCTGTTGCACCCTTAAGTAAGGCGCTGTAAACGGTATGAACTCCTGCTAAGCCAGCATTTAATTAGCAGTATAATTATCAGGCAATTATAATCTATAATATCCAAAACTGACACAGGCAACTCGAGACTGGGTGGAGTTACTAATGTTACTTTATGTTTAAGTTGACATTCGACTATTCCACACCGAGGAAAATATACAAAAAAAAAATTTAAATAAATTAAATTTGTAAAAAAAAATTTTTAAACTGTGCTATGTTATTATTTACTTTAAACCAAAATTACCTCATTTTTTCCATTAGACCACTCTCCAAAGTCTTCAACAATTTCAACAATATCATTGCACATTTTTTCTGTAAATAGTGGAAACATGTAAGCATCAGGACAGGGATTCTCAACTGGGACACCTTCTAATGTATTATTCCAAAAACCTGAATGAATATATTTTTCCTCCCAATCCTAAAAAAATAAATAAAAAATGAAATAAATACAAAAATAAGAAAGTAATATTACCTTATTTTATCAGTTAAAGTCAAATACAGGCACTTTTTTTTAGTTCACCCAAGATAATAAGATATTCGTAAAAAGGCTTTAAACTTACTTCTCAAAAAGCAATTTATAACAAAAGTAATTTAAAATCTTACCAATTTGTTTTCTTGAATTTGCCATAAATCAGGATGCAGTTTGTTGGTGTGCACATTTTCGGTCATCAACAATCGCCCAAAAGTTTGTTCATTTGTAACATACATAAAAATTCCCTAGTTTTCAATGATTTAAAATTGATCAAATGTTAGAATCACAGAAAATTAACTTTAAAAAGGATAAAACAGTAATATATTAAATATTTCCTATTAAAAAAAGTTTTCATGCCAATACATTTTGGTTGCTAAAAATACAGCAAAACCGTTAGATATTATTGTATATGCATATATATATAAAAAAAAAAACAGTAACAAAAACATAACTTACATGATATCGTAAATAATTGCAAAATGCCATGTCTGGGTCTAACTCGTTATTTAAAAATGGCTGAGGTATTTTGTTATGTAAAAATTTTACAGTTTCACCTTTTACCAAATATATCTGGTTTATGAAAGGCATATTCCATATTCCCCTACAGATAACATATCAATTTTAAATATAACATATAAAATTTACAGATAACATATAAAATTTAAATATATGAAAAAAAAACAAAAGAATACTTAATAAAGAACATACCGTTTTTCGCCATTTACAATACTAAGATAGTCATCCGATCTTGCATAAAAACCATCCAAATTTAAAGCTCCCCAAAAATTACTCCACAACTTGCCATCTCGTTTAACTACTGGTGCCACAACCTTTATACAACAAGAAGTGTCAAGTTAAACAACAAAAACTGTGACCAACAATTTGGTTAAAGTAATATTAAATTTTTTATGGTTTAAATTAAACCAACCTTTATAAAAATTTTAATTTTCTAACAATAATTTTAGCATGTATGTACGTATGTAAGTAAAATACTTTTTTTTTCTTATTTTTTTTTCACAAATTTAGTTTTTCTTAAATTATTAAATATTTTATCTATTTAAACCTATAAAAATAAATATTAGTCAACCTGTTTATTTTTGCTGATAAGATGCTTTAAAATTTGGGTGTTAGAGACTTGAACATTTCCATCAATGCTGAATTGATAATCACAATTCTCTAAAACACAGATGTCCCTGTAATGTAGTTTAAAATAGAAACTTAAAGTCCAAATAACACTAAATATCTGAAGATGCATTATTTTTTGTATGACAATAAATTAAAGCTAATAAAAACAAAAAGGTGTTAGTAATATAAAGACAAATATTGAAAAGTAGTCTTTTTTAGTTTTTACCCAGCCATTTTCCTGGCAGTTGCTTCATCAACATATTCATGTGGAGGAATAACATGAACTTTCACGTACTTGTTCCGGTGATGTAGTAAAAATTGGGAAAGTAATCTTTCTGCATGGGCATCCTATTTAACAAAAGTGTTACTATTATTACTGTAATTAATTTAAAAATATATTGAAAAGTAAGTAAATACAACTTTATACTTGCAAAACAAACATACATTGTTATGAACAAATAAAGTAATTTTTGATTTTGGATACACAATAGCTTCAATTTTCTCTAAAAACTCCATAAAAAAGGGAACAGATTCTTCAACAAATATTGAAATTTGTACGGTAGGAAAATCATGTTCTGCAATTTTGTCAAGGTTGAATAAATCTTTGTCACATTTTCTACAACCATGATTACTATGCCACCCAACAGGTATATAATTTCCATAATGGTTAAGATGTATCTAGTAATTATAAGTATATACATTTAGACAATGAAATGCTAAAACTTTGGCTTATTATTAGTTTAATTTAATAATTCATTTTGCGTTTAAATATACAACAATAAATAAATATACAACAATAAGTAAACAAAAAAATTTTAAATATTTCGTTTAAATTTTAAACCCAAATATTTCAATAAATGTCCGAAATAAAGTTTTATTATATTAACATATAACATGTCCTATTAAAAGATAAGGCTTTAATTTTCCTTTAAAACTACATTTACCTTTGTTGGACCATTTCCATGAATAGCAACAGGGATGGTGTTGTATTTTGTATTTCGAATTCTTGTAACATCTTCTTTTTCAAACATTTCCAATTCATCTTTAAAAAATGTATATACATTTTGTAAGAAAATTACAGGTCTGAAAAAAACATACTTCACCGCAAAAATTAATTTCTGAAATTTACCAACAGCATAATTTGTATTAGAGCAGCTACCATTATTGCAAGTAATGGTCCTTGCAAAAAATGACTTAAAGTTAATTTATTATCAATAAATAACTTACTTTTTGCAAAGTTAATATTCTGCACCAGTTGGCTTTTGTGATCCAAAGTTGCATTCAATAATTTCTATAAAAAAAACAACTTTAGAGTTCGTTTTAAATGAACAAGAGATTTTTTTAAAAATTAAAAAAAAAAAAACCTTAACATATAAAAGTTTTCATAAAAATTAGTATAAAAGTTCTTACTCGTGACTCAGAATTAAGGTATATTTTTGTATAAAACAATTGATCATCATCGTCATCATTGACATTCCAACTGTTAATAGCTGACCAGAATTCTTTTATATAACCGATAATACCACCAGAACACAAAAAACGCTTTCCTTCTTTAACTTTGGGATATTGGTCCTTAGATAACATTTAGATAATATATATTAAAATAGGGTGCAATAAAAAATATTAAGTTTGGACTTCCATATTTTAAAATTAATGTGTCATTTATACATTAAATTACTAGTAAATAATATAAATATTTAAATAAAATATAAACAAGAAAAATATTAAAGTTAAAGAATCAGGATATATATACCGCTGTCATAATTGTTAATATTAATTTGTCTTCGTTACCTTTAAAGATGCATCAGGCCAAATAGTTGTTTCGGCAGAAAATATTAAGTTCGCGTTGAAAGATTTAAATTTTTGAATAATCTCTTCCTTTCCCCCAGTAAAAATAACATCATAACTAAATAATATAAAATGTTAAAAAAATAATTTTAAGAAGTTTACTACCCGACATTTTTCTGAATACAAAAAATCAAACTGACATTTTATCAAAATTTCAAACAATTTTTTTTGGAAATAAAAAACCTCCCCGTGAATAAGATAAAGAGAAAAAGAAATTATTAGAAAACTTTTCATTGTTTTGCATTTATAAGCAAATCATTTTTGATTAAAATATCTATGCAGTAAAATGAATTTTAATATTATGACAGTAATCTACATTATATATATTCTTAAAAAACCATTAGGCGAAGGCATATTAAAAAAAGGTTATTTGATAATTATAGTAACAAAAATGAAAAAGCTGTACCAACCTATCAGTAAAAAACACAATTAAATTTTCTCTATCCTTGTAACTGGCTAATCCTTGTTTAAGAAGATTAATTTTTTGAGCTCCACCAGTTCCTGTAACCAAATCACCTCCTCTCCATGTTTGATTCATACCAAGTACCTTAATATATTAAAGAATTAATTACCAATTTATTTACTATTTTCAAAAACAAAGGTCAATGTTACTTAAAACCTTAAATCAAAATCCTATTTAAAAAACTTCAAATTGTTTGAATTTTTTTAACCAAACAATAGTACAATAGTTTAAGTATTTAATAAATATCTGTAATACATAAACTGTACTAACCAAAAGAGGCAGGTCAAAATATTCAACTGATGCTTTAAATCTTTTAAACCCATCATTAGATTCAGTTGCAACGGAAACCACCAAAATGTCGAGAGAAACTAAACAACACACAAATTATTTAATATAATTTTAAATAACATTAAATCTTTTAAACATACTTTTTAAATTTTTACACATTTATAAAACTAATTCTAACAAAAATTACCTTTTATTGTTTTAACCTGATAAACAAAGAAGTAAAACAAAAGTAATTGTTTTAAAAAAATCATGATTGAATCTTCCACAATTAAAGAGTTTTCTTTTATTTTAATACCACACAACAATCTCAGACTAGTTGAAGTTAAAACAGTTGGTTTTTAATAGGGTAGACAGGTGGATATATTTAAACCCAATCCTGCCGCTGTCAGTGACTTTTAACTTCTTGATCGCCTAATAGTTCATAACTTTAATTAATAAATCTAAATAGTTTAGAGAAGATTAACATACTAAAATAAATATCAGACTATTGTTGTTAGATTGCCTGCACACTGGCATCTACTTAAGATTTGCTAGTAAAGGTTAACGAAACGTCTACTTATAGTCAGATAGTTTAGCTGGATAGATATGTCCCGCAGTTACGTTAGCGTAGTCTAGACAATCATTATATACTTGTCGATTGTCTGTGTAATTTTTGAAAAAAGTCGTCTGTTAGCGGTCCGGAAATTGACGCACGACTTAAATCACGTATACGTCTTGTAAACAAGACAGAGTTTCCCGCTAAGTTTGCAGTTAACTGTGAAATTTAGCAGTTGTGACGGACTGTAAACTAAAAGCAAAATGTATTTTATTTGTAAAAATTGTTGTCTTGTAAAATTTTTGATACCAAAAACATTTTCTCATTTAATGATGTAAGCGGCACCTGACATTTGACCTAAAGAAACTTGTGTACAAGTTCCTCAACATTTGTTGACTTTTTTAAAGATTTTTTTTGTATATATCTTTATCTTCGATGTGGGAAAGTCGAATGCGCGACTTAAACATAGAGTAACATCAGTTACTCCAACCCAGTCTCGAGTTGGCTGTGGCAGTTTGGGATATTATATAGATTATAATTGCCCGGTAATTATGCTGCTGATTAAGTGCTAGCTCAGCAGGAGTTCACACCGTTTATAGCGCATTACTCATGGACGCTACAGCATGAGGTCCGTGGGGATTGAACCTACCACCTCATGGTGGTGTAGCAAGTGTTCTTACCACAACACCACGCTGCCAGTCCGAAGATGGTCCTTTGGCCTAAATATGTCAAGTATTTATTATCTTCACTGCGATCAAGTTAACTTAAAGTTTATTTTTTATTTTTTATCAAATGCAAATTCGCTACTCAATCCTAAGAAATGTTCACCCTTTTTCTAAAAAGGTAGAATATTTGGGTTATGTGATATCCAATGAAGAAATTTCGACATCAAAAAAGAAAACAGAAGCCATCAAAAATTGACCACGCCCTAAGATCATAAAAGAAATCCAAAGTTTTTTGGGTTTGTGTTCATATTATCGGAAATTTATTTAGGGCTTTCCTGATATCGCCAGACCAACAAACGCTAGCAATAGTAAATCAGGTGACCTCAACATCAATCTTGGAAAGCACGGCGCTTAACATGACAAACAAAGAATTCCAAGAAGCACAACAAAAATATCCAGATATTCGTTTAATTTTATCGGAAAGTTTTGCAGCTGATTCAAGCTGCGATATCATATTATTTTCAATGGAACACGTTTATTTTAAAGACGGCGTGCTTTTTAAAAAATGAGAAAGTAGCGACAATAAAACGGTCAAATTGCAAAAAGTTGTACCAAAATTGTTGCGCCAAATTATAATGCAATTATTGCATGAAACGCCAGCTACTGGGCACTTAGGAATAACAAAAACATTTGACAGATGAGGCGTTTTTACTACTGATGTGGTTACAAATTGGATGTAACAGTTTATTGTAAGTAGTGTGAAACGTGTGCACCTCGCAAGGAACCGATGCCAAAATTTAAACCGCCGCTTAAACAGTATACAGTAGGTTACCCAATGGAACGAGCGGCCATTGACGTATTGGGCCCCTTTACCATGCACGACGAAAGGAAAATCACTACATTTTAGTCGCAATGGATCATTTTTTGAAATGGAGACATATATTTCGCCTGACCAAAAGTCAAAGGCGCTTTGAAGTTTCTTGCGAATTGTTTTCCGAACAAGGAATAAATTTCTTCGAAATAAGCATTCGGTGTGGTCAAAACCAGAACAACCCCGTATTATGCGCAGAGCAATGATATGGTTGAGCCATTTAATAGAACAATACTTGCTTAGTTGTCAATGTTTGTTGATCATAGCCAAAATGACTCGGACGATTATTTTTCTCATTTACTAATGGCTTACCGAACGGCTACGCATGAAAGCACTGGCCTTACACCGGCAATGGCGTTTTTAGACGTGAACTTAACATGCAAACGGACCCTTTTTTGGTAGGCCATAGACTACAGAGTATTTCGCCATTAAATATGTCAAAAAACATCCAAAAACACCTAATATCTATTGATACAACCTACGAGATAACTCAACTCAAATTACGGATATCAACTAATCGGAGCGTTATTACGATCGAAACGCGGTTACAGATATTTTAAAGGAAGGTGATACGGCCTGGCTTTACCAACCAGTGCGAAAAAGGGAATTGTCATCCAAACAAGCTAAACATTAGCACAGACTCTTATCAACAATATTTTTAACTTCCTTCAAGTTTAAGAACTGGCCACAAAACTTGAAAACCCGCTCAAAATAAATAATGTTTTTTTGTTCTTGTGTTTTGTGATTTTGTTACAATAATCGCAATATATTTTTATTGGAGGGGGAATGTAACAAACGTAAACTGTTCTTATGGACCTTTTCAAAAAAAAATTTATTATGAATCTGGTGCTGAATAATAACTGAATTTTGAAAATAGTGCTAAAAAACCTGGTTCTGTATAATGAACTGAATTTTAAATCTAGTGCTGGATTTAGGCGAAGTTAATATGTTACCTTAATTTCATTAACCAATAAAAGTGTGCGCGTACTTTTTAATAGGTTAACCTTATATCGTACCGCTACTTTTTTAAGGTTAAGTGTACAGTTTTTTCGCAAATATTTGCAGTTGGCAAAAAAAATACGCCACGATGTTTTTACGGGCAAAAAGATCGGAGGGACAGTTGTGATGATAACAACCAAAAGCCTGCTACAAGATGTTATTAACGGTACAATTTCAAAAATTTAGTAGATTCATTATTGATTACCATTTTTAATAAGCCCAAAATTAAAAAAATTTAATACCCAAAAATTAAACTCGAAATTGGGTCGATGTAGCAAATGTAACCCCATGTTTATGCCATAAAGTCGTCTTTACCACATCAAAATTAAAAATATACAAAAAAATAAAAAAATTTTTTTTTAAAATTACGACAGTACTGATGGAGTTAAGTAATTTATTGCACATTTAGTAACAATTTACCTAACAGTTAAGAAAAAGTTTACATAAAATTTATCTGCTACATAATCAAATAAGTGTGTAAAAATCTCAACCAAACCAAGAGTAAGCAAAACAGCACATTAAAAAATATTAAATTTAATAATAAACTGCTATGCATAGAAAATATTTTGTTATGATGTTAATGTTACAATTCGCCATGTGTAGGGGGAACTTTTTCTAAACAAATAAATAAAAACAAAGTCAATTAATAATAAATATCAGTAAATTGATATTAATTTAAATTTATTTACGTTAATAACTTAAAAAAAAAAAACACATACTACCTGGTGATTCTAGCGTCTCACGTTTTCCATAAAAATCATTTTGTAACTTTTTTATTTCTTCATCATAACCAGTCCATTCCGGTGCGATTCGAACTGCTGCCTCGAGTTTAGGTTCCTTTGTCAGTGGATTATTACACTAAATAAAAGAATTTGAACTATAACTTTATTGAATGAAATTACACTTTAATAACCTAATCCCTTGAAAATTTTTATCTCTATAAAAACGAATATTAGATTTTATCTTCATGAATCCCCCTTTTAATCTCATTTTTAGAAAACCAATTAAAACTTGGAAGAAGTTTTACCAAGACTTTTTTAACACCCAAAAAATAGTTTAAAGACTTACTAAATCAATGGTTTTTGCTTTACTTTTACTCTCTTCACTACACCAAGTTGCACACCAAAGCCACTCCTGTGGAAGCGATTTAATTCCAACCTAATTCATTTTTCAAAAAAATATTTTAAGAGAAATAGACATTTTAAACAGCAACATATAAAATATCTTGGCATAAAACAGCTTCTTATAAACCAAATAATATTAGGATAACACACAGAAAAAGGTGTAAATATTTTATTAACAAAAAACTAGATGACCTGATGAATCATGTTGTTTGGTAAATCTTGATCAAGATTAGCAAGAGAGTTGGGGTCTTGGGAAAGTCCCTGATATTGACCTCTTAACCGATCCCCAGCTGCCAACTGCCGAAACTTGTTTAAATCAACAACATATATAGCACTATAAATAAAAATGTTACTGTAAATTTTTTATTTATACTTTATAGCAATGTGAGGTTACTCCAGAGAGTATTATACCAAAAAATAAATAAAAAGAGCTTATATTCTGTTCATGTAATTCAATTGTAATCTATAGTTGAAAATCATATTTTTTATTTGTAAATTATCTTTTTATTTGTTAACAAAACAAAGTATTTTTTAAAATAAAAAATGTTACCTTATCTTTTACAGTAAATTTGTTTCAAATTTTAGGTTTAATTTGGGAATAACAATATTGAGGTAAAAAGGAACTGTTTTTTAAATGTTACGTTTATAAATATCCCATAAGTAATGTAACTAATTACACAACTTCATATTACTTTAACCATTAACCTTATGTGATATTTTCTTCCAGCAAGATGACTTGCCCAATAACCACCCTTCCAAAATCTAAACCCATCCATATCTCTCTTATCATCACAAAATGGAGTGTAACCGTATGGGTTACCTTCCAAATCTAAATCTCGAAGTTCCTAAATGACAAGTAATATCATGATATTGTAAGTTTGTATTTAAGAAGAACCTTAATTTAATTTTTACTTGACCTGATACGAAATAGCATTTTTTAGCAAGTATCACTGGCCAAACAACATGATTCAAAATTGTTTTAATTTATATTTGAACGGCAAGCTTCTTAATCAAATTTATTTTTTTAATTAAATAATGTGACAGCTTTTTGACATAGACATTTATTGACTCATCAGTGCTTAATTATGATCTAGTAAACATATTATACAAAAATTAACTTATGGTAAATGTAAAAAACAAAACAAAAAAAACAGATAATAAAACAAATTTGTTTTAAAAAGGTTTATTTACCTTAAGGTCAGCCCTAACAATTTGATCAGCATCAACAAATATGATTTTTTCAACATCCAGGGGAAAAAGAACATCAAGAAATAAAATTTTATATCTAAAAAATTATAATTAAAGTTTACACTTTTTGACAATTCCTTTTTGAATTTCTTTTAATATATTTATAGAGGAATACACAATATGAACTTTTGTGAAATAGTTTAACTTTTAATTAAAGAAATTTTCTTACAAGTTATTTTAGTTAAAATTGTTTAATAATTACACTTATCGTACCCCCACATTGTTCTCTGTTTTTCTTGTTGTTGTCTAAGCCAACGTGGCCATTTATAAACTACGAATTCATATTCAAACCCATATTCTTTGGCCATAGTTGGGATAAAGTCCTGTTAGTAGCAAAATAGGTTAATAACAAAACAATTTTTAGGTCGTTTAATAATCACAACAGCTTGTAGTAAAATTATTTCAAATTATAATTGCACCTTTAAACAAAAAGCCTAATTTAAATAATCTTTTAATTTAAACACAACTAAATTTTGTTTAATTAAGAGTTTTAAACAGTGCAAGCAAATATTCAAACACATAAACATTTATTTCTATTTAACAGCATTACCTTAAACTGAGGTGAAAGATAATTTTTTAGCATCCAAAACTTGACTTTAGTGTTGGTATGTCTAAGGACACTGACCATCATAATTCTCATTAATCTTTCGTAAAGATGACCAGATGCAAGCGAGAAGATGTTAATGACATTAGAAGTTTGATTTGTTGAAACTTCACCAGTTGCCCCTCCAGTAAAAGTACTAAATTTGTGATTTTATTGTAAGTAATTTTTTATAAATTTTTTAACAAATTTACAAAATGATTTATTTATTTGTTTAAACTAACCTTGTAATTGAATTCCAGATTCCACCTTCTTCTTCCTCTTCAGGTTTTCCTTCCTCATCAACCAAACTTTCGTTAACTTTGTCTGGTTTCTTAGCTACCTGGATTTACAATTACTGAAAAGTTTTTATTTTTGATGACTCTAGACCGAATAAAAATATTAAATCTTAAGTTTTCACCAAAAAGAATTAGGTTTAAATAAGAATCAAGTAACAGCTTACCTTAACAACTATAACCTTTCCCTTAAAACTATCCATTAAGATTATAACATCATCATTTAGTGAAGAATCAGTATTTGAAGAACTACAATAAAATAAAGGGTGGATGTTGGTTAAAACCAAGTTTGTTGTTTTTAAACCTTATCCAATAAAAATACATATTTTTTTACAAACATTTAAAAAACCCACTTGTAATTTAAAAATACAACCATTTACAATAAAAACACGAAATTATGAGAAATAAATCCATAAACAGACATCAGATGATGCAAAATGTCATATGTAAGGGTTGATTTATTAACAATTATAACTTAACAATTATAAGCAATTTTTTAATTTATTCATTTTTTATAGATAAAAAAAAAAACAAACAAATAAATAAAAACGTCTAGTATAAATAATAAACCTCATATTGTTAGAAAAGTTTTATAATAGAATTTGTTTTAACATTTGTTTTATTTCCTAGTGTTAAAGTTACATAATCTAATTTTCTAATACTCACCTATACCCATACAGTTTTTTTTTTAAACTACTTAAAGAAAAAACTTACCTTACTATTTGATAAATATTTTGGGACTTTCCGATACGAAGATTTAGATACCAAACCCCGGGTGAAGCTTTTAGTTGAAAATACCCCAAATTTGCCATTACAATTGTATCAACATTTATATTGGTTGGGGAATCCCCAAGAGTAAACTGAAGTCCTCTGGGGGGACTGCCTGTAAAAAAAGATTTTTTTGTTTTTGCTGGTTTAAATGCGTTGTCTGTTTTAATAAAAATGAAATAGTTGATTTTTTGCTACAATTACCAAAACAAATAAATATAAACAGGGTATGTTTTTCTTTATTTTAAGTTTTAAGTATTTTGGCCAGTCTTAGTGCAACTCAAATTTAGTATATTTTTTTAAATAATAATTGGTCTTACCTGTGGTAAGATCTTTAGCATGCCCTTCCAATACAAATGACTCTAATTCATATACAGCCATTACAACATTGCTTTCAACTTTATCAAGTTTAATATTATCAAGATCATGAGGAGCATGTACAACTTCAACCAGCCAACCTTCAGGTGCTTTTATGCCGAGGGTTAGAAGGGATTTGGATGGGATGTCGACAAACTTCGCAACTGGACCATCAGACATACTGTTGTCAACCTACCAAGAGAATTTATTGACTTGTACTTAATAGATTACATTTAAACCAGTATATTTAGTAATAAGTGATAAAGAAACATTGGTGAGCACTAGGTCTTTAAATATTTGAAATGTAAATTACAAAACCTTGAACTTCATTTCTTTTTCAATAACATATTGATAAAACCTTTTAATTGGAATTTCAGATAGTTTCTCTTTGCAGTTCATATAAACATTAAGGTTTGCATCCAAAACTTCTTGCAATATCTTAAAATAAAAATAAATTAAAAACTGTAATACACACTTCAAAATTTTAATTCATTCATTACCATAGCAATAGGTATAATTTCTTGGGCAGATTTAGTAGCTGGATCCACCACCACTGTGATGTCATAATAAACTTGATTTGGGTTACTGCTTGAAACTTTGATTACACTATGTTTGTTTCCAGGTGGTTTGAGGTAATTGCGGGCAAACTCATTTTTAGGCTGGGATAGAAGATGGGATGTCAACTTCATAATTAAATCACTCACTAAAAAGACAGAATTAAAAAAAAATAAACACAATAATACCGAACAAATATACATATCTTTAAATGCCTGTAGCATGGCTCAATGCCTCCATGCTTTTAAAGCTAAATTTCAATCGTTATTTTAATTATTTTGACCACTATGATTAATAGTTCACCAAAATGCCAATGTTTGTTGTGGTTGTAACCTTCCACATTAATGATAAATAAATAAAAAAATGTAATACTTTCAGGTATAGAATATTTTGCCTTAAGTGTTTTGATGGCATCATGAATTTCATTTGTACAACTCGATTGCATCATTTTTTCCATTAAATTAAAATCTTCAACTACAAAATTTTCATCATGTTGTAATGGACCCATCACCTTAATTATTAAAAAGAAATGCTTTAAAGTGTTATACTGGTATACAGTATCACAGTGTTAGTGTTGAAGAGTAAATTATAAACCAGTAAGCAGTAAATTATGAATACTTTTATTTTTTTTAACTTACTTTTCCATTAACAACAACACCTCTTTGTCCAGGCAGAAAACCTACAACATTTGTTACCCAAACAGATTGTGATCCTATATGAGCCATTGACACTTTTACATCTAAGTTAAAGAGGTCGTTAAAGGCTTTCTCATCCATATTTCCAACATAGAAATCTGAAATCGTTTTAGAGCCCGCAATGATTTGAGCAGCATTTTCATCCTTAAGCTAACAAATATATACAAAAAATCAAAGAAATTTGGAAATAATAAGTTTTTGTTTTTTCTATTACAGATTAAGCAGTTTAAAAAAAATATGGGCTTGATGCTGCAAAAGATATTATCCTAATAATATGCTATTTGCTTAGGTTTAAACCAATATAACTTGCTTTTTCTAGTAATTTTTTAAATTTCAAGTAAACCAATAATCTTAACTTTTGCTTTAGTTTTATAATTTTTAAATTTTACCATTTTTCTTCTATATTTTTTTAATAGTTTAACCAAACACTCACAATTTTAGAAATAAAGTTCCTAGCCTGATTGTTTGGTTGTGTTGTAACAGCAGCTTCAATTGCTTTTACAAATTTTGAATTAGAAATGTTAGTGTACTTGGATGGATTGTGAATAATTGCAAGCCTAGTGCCACTGCTAGATTTCTAACAAAAAAAAAGATATTTTAATTTTTGCACTTTTAAGCTGATTATTACTTTGTTTATAACAATATATTTAAAAAAAATAATAAAGCAGAAACGTACCACATGTTTAAGGGCATTATAAACAAATTGTCTTCCATTTGTATCTTCTACATCTGCAATTATCCACATTGTGACTTGCCGGACATAGTTTGAGCTGTCACTTTTTGATATATAACTACCAAATCAAATTAATATACATTTTTAGACAGAGTTTAATAACAATAGCTTATTTATTAAAGCTTTTGCAGTTTATTTAGTTAAATTTTATTGAGTACACATATTTTTTTTTAATTTTGGGTGGAATTTTACTTACAATTTTCTGATAAACTCATTAACAGTGGCAGTTTTATCAACATTAGAAAGTTCAGAAAATTCTTTAGCATTTAAATAAATACTCTCTAAAATAAATTGATTTTTATAATGTTATGGTAAACCAATAATTAAAAAAAAACGAAACTGATTTTTTTCTTTGCTTTTACAATTTTTTTTCCTAAACAAAAAAAGATTAAATATTAAAAAAAACAATTCTACCTTTCTGTGCTTCACCAAGCAAATCAATAATTTCGTGATTGCCTGACAAAATTAAATGATTAAAACGAGGTACTACTTCTGGCATGTTCATTAAATAATCCAAGACATTCATCTCATTAACAAGTTGACCCATGTATGTTGCACGTTGTAGGGTTGGTGTGTTTTCTAATATTTTTTCCATCACTGTCTGTTATAATTAAATATATTAAAAACAGCATTAAATATGTGTTATACAATTTTATACCATTAACATATATCAATAAAAATATAACAAAGATTAAAAACAGTTAATACCTGTTCAAAGTTATTCTCATCATATTCATTCTCGGCCAACAAAACTCCATTAAATAAAACATTTACTGGGCCATTAAGTGCCGCATTTGTCCGAAAAGCTTTTCCTAATTTTCGTTTTTCATCATATTCAGATCTAATTAAATATTTTTACAATAATTTATATAGCCTATAACTTTATATCACAACATTACACTAAATAATATAACATAACCATTGTAAATTTTAGCTTTTAATTTGTTCAGTAAACTAAACAAATTAAATATTTAAATTAAACAAAACTTTAATTGTAAAACAACTTTATTTTGTATTTGTGTTAAGTGTCTAATTAACTACTTACTTAGAATCCAAAATTTGTTCTATATCAGCATCCTTAAACTTTTTTTTCATAATTAATTTAATATGATCCACTGTTATCACCTCATTTTCAGATAGACTTTTGAAAATCTTCAAAAAAAAGGTTTTTAACAAACAAGGATTAAAACTTTTAAACTTACATTCGTATAACCTTACACCATATAAAAACACAAAAAACTTATAAAATACCCCGGTAAGAAATTGAAAAGACTCATCATTTGAATCAAGTTCATCTCTTGCAAAATTGTAAGCTCGAACAAGTGCAACCCCTGCATCATTATTTCCTGATGTGTCATCAGCATCATCCACAATAAATGAAAATCCTAAAATGCAAAATTAAATACAATTTCATGCCTTTAAAATTTAAATAATAAAACTAGAATACATAAAATTTAACTCAGATAAAATCTGACAATCTAGTCTACCTATTCTTAAAGGAACATCATTTGCCCAAAATATTTCAGCGCTTTCAACAAGGTATCTGGCATCCTGATGTGTTGGTTCAATCATAAACAGCAAGTGAAACATATTTTTTCGAATTCGCCGTAGAGAGCCTGGAAATGCTGGTCGTAAAAGTTCGTGTAAGTTACTTGGCCACCTTTGGTACTTTTTGTCATTTTCAATATCATTTGCCCACTATAAGTTGAAACAAATAGAAAAAATTGTTTATAATAAAAATAAATTTTTCTAATTTAGAAACTAAAATCTTCTATACAAATGTTTAAATATTAAGAAAATGGCTTTTTAATGTTTTTAATTTAAAAAAGTAAACTAACAATAATTGATGGATTTCTAATATCTAGAGTGTGCTGAACTTCTGAATCTTTATTGATATTCAATTTCATAATTTCTTGAAAGTCATTTTCTCTTAAACCGACTTTTTGGAGACCACTTATAAGATTGCCCTCATTCCGTAAAGCATCAAAAATTCTATTACAAAATTTTTTTTAAGTTTTTTTTTTAAATTAATTAAGATATTTTTTTTAAATAATTAAGATATTTTTTTAAATAATTAAGATTTAAAAAAAAAAATTAAGATATTAAAAAATGAAAAAAATAAGAACTAATAGGATCATATTTTTAGTGACAATTTGTGGCAGTTATTAAAATATTTAAATAACTTAACCGAAATGTAATAAAAGTTATTTTTAAATAAATGAACTGACAAATCTTAGTTTTTTACCTTATTTAATTTGAATTTGAATCCCAACCATGATTATTATTTACTATACAAGTTATTTAAAAAAAAAAACTTATAAATAAATCTAAAAGCTATTTTGTAGTTCATGAAAATACCATTTTATTAATGTCACCAATTAAGAACTTACGCAAATACATTTATATTTTCAACATTAAATTTAATTCTATTGATCAACAACAGTGATTCCCCAAATGAAATTCTGTGTTGCTTTTTCAAATACTTAAAAAAAATAAACAAAAAATGTCTTGAAAAAAGTAAATATAAACATTATTCTTCTTACTTAAACATATTATTTTCTTCCAACTCAATTTGCATTCCGTTTAAAAGTAAAATTGATTCACCTTCAGTCAATTCTAATTCTTCAAAACTCTATAACAAATTTATTACAAAACCTACAAACTGTAATCCCATTATTAAATAAAAAAATTAGCTGAAATGTCTATTCAAAAATAGTTTAATTCAAACCTTTTGATTTTCCTTTATTTCTTTTCGTAGTTCGTCAGAAACATGTTGTTTTACTAATGACCTAAAAAATATATATCCAGTATTTTAGTATATATAAAAAAAATTACACATATTATATTATCATCAATTTATAAAAAGTTACAATGTTAGAAATAAATAATAAATCATTATCAAATATAATATTTAAAAATTTTAAAATGCCCTTTTTGTAATTTTTTTATCTAGAAACTTTTTGATTTAAAAAAGTTTTAAATAAAAATTTTATGCAAAAGTATACAGTATATACTTTTAAATGTTTAATTTTAAAAAAGAAATAGCAAATTTAAAAAAAAAATTAAAAATTTATATATAGGCTATATCATTTATATATGATTAAGCTACTTTTAGTACCTCACTCGAATAGGAAAATTTTGACAAACATCTTTAAGCACATTGAGTTGCTCTTCTGGGGGTGAGTTTAAAACTCTTGCAGCAGCCTGAAAACTAAGATCCTGAAGTTGCCAAACTTTAATCGGTGTTATCTCATTTGTTGATTCAATCAAAAAATTTTGAAATTTATTTAGTTCAATTGTTTTGTTTGGATACATTTGATGTAATGTTAAAAAATTAAATCCATCAATTTTGAGGTCATCGTCACTCTCTGTTGCCTGGTTATCTGAATCTCCTATAAATAAAAATTAATTTTCAACCTAAAATATTTTGATATCAATTATTGCTTTCCTTATTTAAGAACATAAGGAATAAGGGGATAAAAAGATGTTAACAAATTTTGTTGAAGAACAAAATTATTAAATGCAAATGCGCATGATTCTGTAATTATTTATATTTATATTAAAAATATAGTCTAGGACAGCAGAATATGTATATTTATTTAACCTATTCATATTAAACCCACCCAAAAAATAACACAATCTACACTTTTGATATTCTGATTTTGTCTGGCCTATTTAATTTCGCTTAATCAACAATTTTCATAATTTATTTGTGAAAAAAATCATTAAAAAAATTTACTTAAAAAGATAATGCACCTGTTGTGCTCACTTAATTTGCTTCCATACAAAACATGTTACCTGTTACTTTTGTATCATCAACAGCTTTATATTCAGTGTTTTTTATTGCCAGCTCCACACCATAGCCTAAAAATATTAAAAATGATAAATTTGGCTCTGATAAGATATCAAGCTACAATCGGTGTTAAAATATTTTACTTTAACTTTTGTGGTCCGATACCAATCATGCCTACCATGTAGACTGTCAAATTTAACTACATAAACTTGCTTAATTATAATTTTTTAACAAAACTATTCCTAAGTAAAAACACTTTAAAATAAATAATACAGCAGAATATTGCCTTTTATGGCAATTTTTTATTTAGCAAAAATAATTTTAAAAATATATATAAAAAATGGCTTAGAGAGGGCAAAATAAGTTTATTTTTTCTTATATCTGCTAGAATTTAACCTTAAAAAATGGTATCTGCATACAAGTTGAAACAATACAAATATATTTAAAAAATAAACCCTGTGACCGCATCATCTCTTTACAATGCTCAAGCTCACAGAAAACAACTAGCAAGCCCAAATAGGGTTCAAAAAGTGCATGTTAACTAAAGACATATTGAGATTTAAAATTAGTTTGCTTTTGTTATTCAAAACCAATTTGAAAACTGTTTTTCACATACACAAACTCAAATTATGACAGTAGGGCCACTGGTTTTCAAAAATTAAAATCAGTGATTAACAAATTAAAAGTAATCTGCATTCTTGCACTATCCTTCACAATTTTTTTTATTATTAAATTTAAGTCAAAGTAAATATAAATAAAACTGTAAACTTAAATTGTCAATGTTTCTTTCTACAAATTATCTTATATTTGTATTAAAAATAAAACAAATTCAAACAAATAAGTTAAAGTTGATTAAACATTACTTAATATTAGTCAACTTGATAAGGTACCTCACAGTTATAGGCAATATAACATCAAAAAACAACTAAAAATGAACACATAAAAAAAATTCATGAAACAATATAATTGGTATTTATTAACCAAACAATTTATAGTGAGTTTAAAACATAAAAAAATTAATTTTCAACTTTAATTCTAATTATCTTCAAGTTTTACAGGTTACCTGAAAGTTTTACCTTCCCTTCAGTTCTAGCCCTTATATAATGACGTAAAACATATCTACAATTTCCTTCAACTGCCATCTTTCGCATAAAGTCATGTGCAGTCTGAAATCCAATTGAAGAAAAATCTCCATATAACATAACTGTCTTTTTTTCCAATGATGAAGCTTTAAAATAAGTTATAAGTTTACTTTTCGACTCCAAGTAGTTAAGTTAAAACAAATTATACAATTGACATGCAATACCTTGCTAAAAAACCTATTAAATATTTGTTAAAAAAAAAAGTTTTTTTAAAACCAATGCTAACCTGGGTAAACATGATCTTGATCAAAAGTTAAAGTAGGTTCACTTAAATCACCCAACTTTAACATTTGATGAACTTCTTTGTAATTACAAGTTTGCTTTCCATGAATATCAAAAAATAAATCACAGCCATCAGGTGCCACTTGCTTAGCAAGCTTTAATAAAATTTAAATAAAAAAATTATAGCAAAAACATTTTAACTTTTTGATTAAGAAAGTATCTTAAACAGTTATTTGCTTTAAACAAGTAACTCATTAAATTTTAAATTGCATACAAATTTTATAAATTCCTGACAATTTATGCTTTTGATTGTAAGGTGGTTTTTCTTGCTTATGCTTTTTAAACATGAACATGTAATTAAGGGTTTGGAAAATATTAGTTACAAAGGTATTGTGCAATAGTTTTATCTTATTAAACAAACTAAATGCTGTGTTTTATTATGTTATATACTGATTGTTTTTTTTTAAATGTTGTATATTTGGAAAACCTGAAACTACAGAAATGGCAGGATTTCAGCTAAAAAAAATAAAAATTTTTCAAATAGGAAAAACTAGTTAAACTGTGCACCCAGGTAAGGTGCTGTACACAAATGTACAACCCTTAAAAAAGATTAAGCAACTACTGCTGTACATTATCGGTAAATTGCATTAACAAAACAATCATAACACAAACAAATTTTAAAAACTATAATGTAATTTTCAAAATGATTTCTATGTCACCTTTTGAAACATTTCAACACTTGGTGAATAAGTTCGCAATGAAAGAGCAAATTTAAACAAATTCATCTTTAAAGCATTCTGATTGAGCGTCATTTGTGCTGCTTTTACTGCTGCGTCATAATAACTTTTGTATGTTTTAGCTGTATGTGGTACATTAAATGCAACAATTTTTTCAACATATTCCCAAAACATTTCCGAGCTTTCTTCGGCCATGAATTCACTACAAGTAAATTAAACCAATTTGAGCTTTATATAAATATTTTCCTATTAGCTAGATCTTAATGATTTAATATATTATCACAGATTTATACAGCCAAATATACTCTTGTCAGACATTACCTTCCTTCTAGAATCAATGGCGTATTTGACCATTTGCTGTTTAAACCAGTAATTATTGGCTTTGGCTTTCCATTTACAATTAAGCACATTCCAAAATACCATAACAGTTTTATTAAGCTCATTTTAATTATTAAAACTTGTAATATTTTTTTGCTAAGTTTTCTAAAAATAGTAAAACAGAAAGTTATTAACAAAGAAAAGTACTTAATTTATTACATTAATAACTTCATTTATGTTAATGGCAACTACAACTAATACAGTCAGAAGGGCACTTTTTCTAAAACTGCTACAGTAACCTTATCAGGCTTTTTCTTCCAATCAAGCGACAATTTGTATTCAGAAGCAAAATTTTACCACAATACAATTATCACTGCACATGGCATCTATCCTTTCAAAATTAAGAACCAAATAGTTAATCCGTGAATTGTAACAAAGTTAACTTTAACAGTTATTAATAACTTCATTATATTTTTTAAAATTTAACTAAAATGTTAGCAAAGTTAATGTAATGCATAATGAACCACCCTTTTTTGTATACATTTATCCTCGATGTAGGAAAGTCGAGTGTGCAACTTAAACAATGAGTAACATTAGTTACCTTGACCCAGTCTTGAGTTGCCTGTGGCAGTTTGGGATATTATAGATTATAATTCCCCAATAATTTTCGGTCTAGGCGTGCACGCATGATTTATGTTAGCGTGTTTTAGGCGTCAGTATTGCGTGTGCACATTTTTTCAAGAAACCAGGCGTGCAAAACGCTAATTCCAGAAGTGCATTTTTTTTAAAGAAAAAAATCTCGTGCGTGCACAGTGCCCTACTTTCCAGGCTGGGCCTTACTCAAGGGCGCTACAGTATGAGATCAGTGGGGATTGAACCCACGACCTTGTGTGTGGTGTTCTTACCACTACACCACGCTGCCGCTTTTAACAAAATTATTTTTTTTGTCCACTGACATACTTGGTACTATTTGTGCAAGGACCACACAGAAAGTGATTACTTACGACACATTACACAAGACCACCAACCAGTCTGGAAAGTAGGGCAACGTGTACGCACGAGTTTCTTTCTGCAAAAAAAATGCACGCTTGATATTAACGTTTTGCACGCCTGGTTTTTAAAAAAATTTGTGCACGCGCATTACTGACGCCTTGTATAATTAAGCCAAATTTAAGTAAAACACGCCAACATAAATCACGCGTGCACGAGTAGACCGAAAATCGCAGTATGCGTGCACGTGCGGTCACGCCATTTTTTACGCTTGCACGCACGAGATCTCGTCGAAAACTGTCCTACTTCCAGACTGGACCACCAAAAGCTTGTTAGAAATTTTTGTAAACCAAAATATTCGTGTTTTTTCCTATACCTGTAATGCATTTTTAAAGCCCATTTTGGCCTCCATGAATCGAAAAATTGACGTAACAATCCTGTTGAATTAGTTTAACTACGTGTGTTTATATATATACTTTGGATTTAACCAGCAGATAGATAGATTATACACGTTGCTTTAAAAGTTGAGTTATTTTAAATCAAGCTGTTCTTTTTTAAAAAAGTAAGTAACGCAACATAAAAATAAAGTATATTTCTGTAACTACTTAAATAAAATTAAAAATAATAGTGGTATTGTGTAAGTTAAAAAATGTATATTTGATAAATAATCCCTACCTTATAATTTCTAAAAAACTACCTTTATTGAATTAGCATAGTTGCTAACAGCGATATTACACCACTGTCATTTTGCTAGAATTTTTTTTTTAATTCTAGCAGAACTTCGCATTTTTGCGCAAAATATTACGTTGATATGGATAAGTAACGTCGATAACACAAAATAAACAAAACACATTATTTATTATTTAGAATGCTCATATTAAGCTAAGTTACATTTTTACGGTTATGTTTTTTAGAATATAAAAAAATTTAAAAACAAAATTAAACCCCCAAAAAATAATTTTTATAATTTAAATATTTCTAAATATCTAACAATATGTTTATATTTTGTTGGGGATGATTGCAGTAGTTCAAAACTAAACTATTCAAATAATTAATAAATAAAATGGGGGCCAATAGGGAGATTTTTATCAAATTAAAATAGGCAATTTTAGGGTGAGCGTGTAAAAAATAAAGTAAACCATAGTCTTAGAAGCATATTAATGAATACAAGAAAGGATTTGTGCAGCAGATATATTATATTTATAGTAACAAAATAATTTAAGGTAAGCTTTAATTTATAATTGTTTGAGTAAATAATACGAATTTTTAAACTAGATTTATTTGATAAATAAAATATGGTTCGAAATCGTTTGATTCTTTTTTATAAATATAATTTATTTAGTAGGTTTATTAATTAAATTATAAATTTAAATATGAACTTTTTTATATTTAAACCTAATTTTAACAAACGAACACGCATTCATTGATATTATAATAGAAAAGTAAACTGAATTTAAAAGCAAAATACCGATCTTAATATTTTAGTAATCAAACATGTATTAAAATATAATAATAACAAAACAATTAAAAAAAAAATTTTTACACATTTTTGACTTATATTTTAAAATTTTACTTAAATTTTCAACCAATATTCTTTACTTCAATAGACAGCGAAAAGGACGATTTTTGACGGCGACCAGAACGCTATTAAATTATTCAAGCGTTAAACTCACACTGATTCGTTATTTTATAAAAAAACTAAAATAATGATTAAAAGATATTTAGCTAGAGTTAAATCTTCATTTTAAATAGCAACATACAAAATAATATTACCAACAACATATTAAAATTTCAGAAAATTTAATCTTTAAATTTTAATAATAAAATATATTAATTAGTAATTAGTGACATTTAAATGTCGTTAATAGGAGGTTTGCGATTCGTTGGGATAATAACAAACATACTAAAAATTTAGAACTTTTAGTTTTAAAGAACAAAAGTTATCGTCTTTCAAAATTCGTCAAATAAGAATAAAAACAACTAGATTTATTTGATAAATAAAATATGGTTCGAAATTGTTTGATTCTTTTTTATAAATATAATTGATTTAATAGGTTTATTAATTAAATTGTAAATTTAAATATGAACTTTTTTATATTTAAACCTAATTTTAACAAGCGAACACGCACTCATTGATATTGTAATATAAAAGTAAACTAAATTTAAAAGCAAAATACCAATCTTAATTTTTTAGTAATCAAACAAGTATTAAAATATAATAATAACAAAACAATTAAAACAAAAATTTTACACATTTTTTACTTATATTTTCAACCAATATTTTTTACTTTAATGGACAGCGAAAAGGACGATTTTTGACGGCGACCAGAACGCTATTAAATTATTCAAGCGTTAAACTCACACTGATTCATTATTTTATAAAAAAAACAAAAATAATGATTAAACGATATTTAGCTAGAGTTAAATCTTCATTTTAAATAACAACATACAAAATAATAATACCAACAACATATTAAAATTTCAGCAAATTTAATCTTTAAATTTTAATAATAAAATATATTAATTAGTAATTAGTGATAATTAAATGTCGTTAATAGGAGGTTTGCGATTCGTTGGGATAATAACAAACATACTAAAAATTTAGAACTTTTGGTTTTAAAGAACAAAAGTTATCGTCTTTCAAAATTCGTCAAATAAGAATAAAAACAATTATTTTCGAATTATAAATATTATAAGATAAAACCGACCAAAATTTAAAAACCTAATAACAATCTTTAAATTTAAATAAACAAACACCTATTAATTAGTAATTAGTGACAAAAATTAAATTCGTTTTTGAGTTACTAGTATCATGATATACAATTGACAAAAATTTAAAAAAATTAATAACAACCTTTAAATTTTAATAAACAAACACTTATTATTAAGTAATTGGTGATAAAAAATAAAATTTTAATTTATTTTTAAGTTAGTAATATCATAATATACAATTGACCAAGATTTAAAAAATTAATAACAACCTTTAAATTTTAATAAACAAACACCTATTAATTAGTAATTAGTGATAATTAAATGTCGTAAGTAGGAGGTTTGCGATTCGTTGGGATAATAACAAACATACTAAAAATTTAGAACTTTTAGTTTTAAAGAACAAAAGTTATCGTCTTTCAAAATTCTGACTAGAAAGAATAAAAACAATAATAATAATAACTAGATTTATTTGATAAATAAAATATGGTTCGAAATCGTTTGATTCTTTTTTATAAATATAATTTATTTAGTAGGTTTATTAATTAAATTATAAATTTAAATATGAACTTTTTTATATTTAAACCTAATTTTAACAAACGAACACGCATTCATTGATATTGTAATAGAAAAGTAAACTAAATTTAAAAGCAAAATACCGATCTTAATTTTTTAGTAATCAAACGAGCATTAATATATAATAATAACAAAACAATTAAAAAAAAAAATTTTACACATTTTTGACTTATACTTTAACATTTTACTTAAATTTTCAACCAATATTTTTTACTTTAATAGACAGCGAAAAGGACGATTTTTGACGGCGACCAGAACGCTATTAAATTATTCAAGCATTAAACTTACACTGATTCGTTATTTTATAAAAAAAAAAAATAAAATAATGATTAAACGATATTTAGCTAGAGTTAAATCTTCATTTTAAATAGCAACATACAAAATAATAATACCAACAACATATTAAAATTTCAGAAAATTTAATCTTTAAATTTTAATAATGAAATTAATTAATTAGTAATTAGTGACATTTAAATGTCGTAAATAGGAGGTTTGCGATTCGTTGGGATAATAACAAACATACTAAAAATTTAGAACTTTTACTTTTAAAGAACAAAAGTTATCGTCTTTCAAAATTCGGTCAAATAAGAATAAAAACAATAACTAGAACAATGGAAATAAAACTAGTCCAGACCCGCGACCTTAAAATTAAGTTAGACCCTAGAACAATAGAAATAAAACTAGTCCAGTCCCGCGACCCTAAAAATAAGAAAAGATAAAACTTATTAAACAAAGAAAAAATAGAGCATAACCAACGCGATAAAAATTCATTAAACCAACACAAAATTCCAATTTATGTATTAAACTTTATAATATAATTATCGAATAAATGTTCTTTACACAATATTATGGAGATTTTATAAAATTTATCATTTGTATCATGATTTTAAATCAATAAAAATGTAACAACCAAATATTGATTTGATTTTTAATAAAAAACAAGCAATTAATATTTATTATAAACAACCAAAAATTAATTTTTATACCGTTTTTGAGTAGAAACTTTTACACACATTTAACTTAGATTTTTATATTTTACTTATACTTTCAACCAATACTTTTTACTTCAACTCAGACAGCGAAAAAGACGATATTTGACGGCGACCAGAACGCTATTAAATCATTCAAGCGTTAAACTCACTCTGATCCATTATTTTATAAATAAACCCAAAATAATTAAACGATAATTAGCTAAAGTTAAATATTTATTTTAAACAGCAACATACAAAATAATAATAATAATAGCAACAACATATTAAAATTTCAGAAAATTTAACATTTAAATTTTAATAATAAAATATATTAATTAGTAATTAGTGATAATTAAATGTCGTAAATAGGAGGTTTGCGATTCGTTGGGATAATAACAAACATACTAAAAATTTAGAACTTTTAGATTTAAAGAACAAAAGTTATCGTCTTTCAAAATTCTGACTAGAAAGAATAAAAACAATAATAATAATAATAATAATAATAATAATAAATACACTGACAATAACAATATGTTTCGAAATCTAAGATTTCGAACCATAAATACACTGACAATAACAATATGTTTCGAAATCTAAGATTTCGAACCATAATAATAATAAATATAATGACAATAACAATATGTTTCGAAATCTAAGATTTCGAACCATAATTAGCCTATGTTTATTGAGTCGTATATATTTACACCGTATTTTTTCGTTTATCCTCGATATTTTATTATTTTAAAAATATTTAATAAAATGCATATAATTTAAATTTTACAAGTCTAACATTGTTGAAATAGAATATATAACTAGATTTATTTGACAAATAAAATATGGTTCGAAAATATTTGATTATTTTTAACATAAATTTTTATAAATAAAAAAAGACATGCATAAACATTAACTAAGAATATTACAAACCTTTGATTTTTAATAAACAAACAAGCATTTATATATATAATACAAACAAAAACTAATATTTAACCCAGTTTTAAGTTGGTGATATTAGGATATAAATTATAGTAAATTTTAAATTCTTAAAATTGATTTTTATTAAATAAACAAGCATTTAAATATGATAAATAAACGAAAATTATTTTTTTAATATGTTTTTTAATTACTTATATTATAAAATATACCATACCAAATTTTTAATGCTTAATGTCGAACTTTAATTTTTAATGAACAAACCAGCATTTAAATATAAAAAACAAACAAGAATTATTTTTTAATTTTTTTTCGAATTATAAATATTATAAGATAAAACCGACCAAAATTTAAAAACCTAATAACAACCTTTAAATTTTAATCACTAAACACCCATAATTTATTAATTGGTGATAAAAATTAAAATTTTAATTCATTTTTGAGTTACTAGTATCATGATATACAAATGGCCAAGATTGAAAAAATAATTAACAATTTTTAAATTTTATTAAATAAACACCTATTAATTAGTAATTAGCAATAAAAATTAAAATTTTAATTCATTTTTGAGTTACCAATATCATGATATACAAATGGCCGAGATTTAAAAAATAAATAACAAACTTTAAATTTTATTAAATAAACACCTATTAATTAGTAATTAGTGATAAAATTCAAAATTTTAATTCATTTTTGAGTTACCAATATCATGATAAACAAATGGCTAAGATTTAAAGAATAAATAACAATCTTTAAATTTTAATAAATAAACACCTATTAATTAGTAATTAGTGATAAAAATTAAAATTTTAATTTATTTTTGAGTTAGTCATATCATAATATACAATTGACCAAAATTTAAAAAATTAATAACAATCTTTAAATTTTAATAAACAAACACCTATTAATTAGTAATTAGTGATAATTAAATGTCGTAAATAGGAGGTTTGCGATTCGTTGGGATAATAACAAACATACTAAAAATTTAGAACTTTTAGATTTAAAGAACAAAAGTTATCGTCTTTCAAAATTCTGACTAGAAAGAATAAAAACAACTAGATTTATTTGATAAATAAAATATGGTTCGAAATTGTTTGATTCTTTTTTATAAATATAATTTATTTAGTAGGTTTATTAAATAAATTATAAATTTAAATATTAACTTTTTTAAATTTAAACCTAATTTTAACAAACGAACACGCATTCATTGATATTGTAATATAAAAGTAAACTAAATTTAAAAGCAAAATACCGTTCTTAATTTTTGGTAATCAAACGAGTATTAAAATATAATAATAACAAAACAATTAAAAAAAAAATTTTACACATTTTCTACTTATACTTTAACATTTTACTTAAATTTTCAACCAATATATTTTACTTTAATGGACAGCGAAAAGGACGATTTTTGACGGCGACCAGAACGCTATTAAATTATTCAAGCGTTAAACTCACACTGATTCGTTATTTTATAAAAAACTAAAATAATGATTAAATGATATTTAGCTATAGTTAAATCTTCATTTTAAATAGCAACATACAAAATAATAATACCAACAACATATTAAAATTTCAGAAAATTTAATCTTTAAATTTTAATAATAAAATATATTAATTAGTAATTAGTGACATTTAAATGTCGTAAATAGGAGGTTTGCGATTCGTTGGGATAATAACAAACATACTAAAAATTTAGAACTTTTACTTTTAAAGAACAAAAGTTATCGTCTTTCAAAATTTGTCAAATAAGAATAAAAACAATAATAATAATAACTAGATTTATTTGATAAATAAAATATGGTTCGAAATTGTTTGATTCTTTTTAATGAATATAATTTATTTAGTAGGTTTATTAATTAAATTATAAATTTAAATATGAACTTTTTTATATTTAAACCTAATTTTAACAAGCGAACACGCACTCATTGATATTGTAATATAAAAGTAAACTAAATTTAAAAGCAAAATACCGATCTTAATTTTTTAGTAATTAAACGAGTATTAAAATATAATAATAACAAAACAATTAAAAAAAAATTTTACACATTTTTGACTTATCCTTTAACATTTTACTTAAATTTTCAACCAATATTTTTTACTTCAATTGACAGCGAAAAGGACGATTTTTGACGGCGACCAGAACGCTATTAAATTATTCAAGCGTTAAACTCACACTGATTCATTATTTTATAAAAAACAAAAATAATGATTAAACGATATTTAGCTAGAGTTAAATCATCATTTTAAATAGCAACATACAAAATAATAATACCAACAACATATTAAAATTTCAGCAAATTTAATCTTTAAATTTTAATAATAAAATATATTAATTAGTAATTAGTGATAATTAAATGTCGTTAATAGGAGGTTTGCGATTCGTTGGGATAATAACAAACATACTAAAAATTCAGAACTTTTAGTTTTAAAGAACAAAAGTTATCGTCTTTCAAAATTCGTCAAATAAGAATAAAAACAACTAGATTTATTTGATAAATAAAATATGGTTCGAAATTGTTTGATTCTTTTTTATAAATATAATTGATTTAATAGGTTTATTAATTAAATTGTAAATTTAAATATGAACTTTTTTATATTTAAACCTAATTTTAACAAGCGAACACGCACTCATTGATATTGTGATATAAAAGTAAACTAAATTTAAAAGCAAAATGCCGATCTTAATTTTTTAGTAATCAAACAAGTATTAAAATATAATAATAACAAAACAATTAAAACAAAAATTTTACACATTTTTTACTTATATTTTAACATTTTACTTAAATTTTCAACTAATATTTTTTACTTTAATGGACAGCGAAAAGAACGATTTTTGACGGCGACCAGAACGCTATTAAATTATTCAAGCGTTAAACTCACACTGATTCGTTATTTTATAAAAAAACTAAAATAATGATTAAACGATATTTAGCTAGAGTTAAATCTTCATTTTAAATAGCAACATACAAAATAATAATACCAGCAACATATTAAAATTTCAGAAAATTTAATCTTTTAATTTTAATAATAAAATATATTAATTAGTAATTAGTGATAATTAAAAGTTGTAAATAGGAGGTTTGCGATTCGTTGGGATAATAACAAACATACTAAAAATTTAGAACTTTTAGTTTTAAAGAACAAAAGTTATTCGATTTCAAAATTCGGATTAGTAAGAATAAAAATAAAAATAATAATAAATATACGGACAATAACAATATGTTTCGAAATCTAAGATTTCGAACCATAATAATAATAATAACTAGATTTATTTGATAAATAAAATATGGTTCGAAATCGTTTGATTCTTCTTTATAAATATAATTTATTTAGTAGGTTTATTAAATAAATTATAAATTTAAATATTAACTTTTTTTAATTTAAACCTAATTTTAACAAACGAACACGCATTCATTGATATTGTAATATAAAAGTAAACTAAATTTAAAAGCAAAATACCGTTTTTAATTTTTGGTAATCAAACGAGTATTAAAATATAATAATAACAAAACAATTAAAAAAAAATTTTTACACATTTTCTACTTATACTTAAACATTTTACTTAAATTTTCAACCAATATATTTTACTTTAATGGACAGCGAAAAGGACGATTTTTGACGGCGACCAGAACGCTATTAAATTATTCAAGCGTTAAACTCACACTGATTCGTTATTTTATAAAAAAACTAAAATAATGATTAAATAATATTTAGCTAGAGTTAAATCTTCATTTTAAATAGCAACATACAAAATAATAATACCAACAATATATTAAAATTTCAGAAAATTTAATCTTTAAATTTTAATAATAAAATATATTAATTAGTAATTAGTGACATTTAAATGTCGTAAATAGGAGGTTTGCGATTCGTTGGGATAATAACAAACATACTAAAAATTTAGAACTTTTAGTTTTAAAGAACAAAAGTTATCGTCTTTCAAAATTTGTCAAATAAGAATAAAAACAATAATAATAAATATAATGACAATAACAATATGTTTCGAAATCTAAGATTTCGAACCATAATAATAATAATAAATATAATGACAATAACAATATGTTTCGAAATCTAAGATTTCGAACCATAATAATAAATATAATGACAATAACAATATGTTTCGAAATCTAAGATTTCGAACCATAATAATAATAATGATTAAACGATATTTAGCTAGAGTTAAATCTTCATTTTAAATAGCAACATACAAAATAATAATACCAACAACATATTAAAATTTCAGCAAATTTAATCTTTAAATTTTAATAATAAAATATATTAATTAGTAATTAGTGACATTTAAATGTCGTAAATAGGAGGTTTGCGATTCGTTGGGATAATAACAAACATACTAAAAATTTAGAACTTTTAGTTTTAAAGAACAAAAGTTATCGTCTTTCAAAATTTGTCAAATAAGAATAAAAACAATAATAATAATAATAATAATAAATATAATGACAATAACAATATGTTTCGAAATCTAAGATTTCGAACCATAATAAATACACTGACAATAACAATATGTTTCGAAATCTAAGATTTCGAACCATAATAATAATAAATACACTGACAATAACAATATGTTTCGAAATCAAAGATTTCGAACCATAAATAGAAATAATGCAATAAAATGTGTTATATGCGATTTAAAGTCGATGTGACGTCACAAATCCAGCGATCTTTCTTGAAATCGCATGAGCTAGGGCTTTTTCAAGATTAGGGTTAGAAAATCAGGGTTAGAGTTTCCAAAAATTATATATCGACATACAATTCGATTATAAAAAAAACGCGATTGTTAAAGTTTTGATCCAAAGTTAGTCGGTAATAGTCTGTAAATAAACAAGATTATTAATAACATGTTGATAATTCACATGAAAATTAAGCTATTGAGTATTGGTTGTGTAGCAAATGTTCTAAACAGTACACCACGCTGCCGTGTAGTTAAGCAATGTGTTAAACCTCTGCATCGTTCTACTAGTTATATTAAAATTTATTCAGCAGCATATTGTTTAAAAAAAAATTAAAAAAACACGGTTGTGGTGTGCAATTTTTGGCTTGACACCACATACCATTTTTTAATGGGGAACCTATTAAGTGGGTAAAAATTGCCAAGTCTAAATAATAATAGTTTACTGTTGCATTCACATTTTTAATGGTAATTAACAAAATCGGCAGCGTGGTGTAGTGGTAAAAGCATTTGGTACACCAATGATATTGTGGGACTATCCCTACTGCTCTCATGCTGTAGCGCCTCTGAATAAGTCGCTTTAAAAGGTATAAACTCCTGTTAAGCCAGCACTAAATAAACAGCATAAATATAGGGGAATTATAATCAATAATAACCTAAACTGCAAAAAATGGGTTAAAAATAAGTATAATTAAAAAGTCACATATAAATTACAGGTAAAGTGCTTTGTTAAAAACATATTGTTTTAGATTAAAGCGTTACAGGAATGCCCGTAAGTTTAAGTGTTTGTTGCAACTTTACCATTAAAATCTTACCTACCACTATACTACTCAAAACTATTGTCACTTTAAAACGAAAACTTAACTAAACTTATGTCCTAGATAAAACTTTGTACTTTTGCCACAAAAACTTAAACAAACTGTTAAAAATATTTTTTTTAAAACTAACATTACTTTATTAATATTTAATAAATAATCGCATATGTTATTACGTCAGTATTGATAACGAAAAAATTAATATAAACCTAACATTTAATTGCTAACAAAAACACGTCTACTTACCTTAATGGTCAATCTGTAATGAACTAAAACTCCAATTTTAAAAAATTGCCACCAAATACCGCGTTACTCTCTAAATAGATGCTGCGTGAAGTAATGTGCGCTTATCAAATTCGAAAAAGGCGTTTTTTGAACTGTCACTCAAAGTATACCCACTTAAATCGGCTAAACAATTCATTAAAACGTTAAATTTATTTAACAAAATAATGCCTGTAACAATACCTTTATGTTTATTAAATTTTTAAACAATAACTGTTATAACTAACGTCCTAAATTTTTTTTTAAACAACTAACACGTATTTTTGAAAAGGCCGCATGTTGTAACAACCCGGGAACGTGACAGTAGAATTTTTTGGGGGAGACGTACTAATCATGACGGAACACCCCGCGCCAGTAGTAATACATAGGTCATTATATGCCCGTTTTTATATGCCCGTTTGATTTCGCGATCGAAATTACGCGCCCGTTTTTTTTTTCTCTAAAATTACGCGCCCGTTTGGGTGTCGAAGTTACGTGCCCGTTTTTTTTTTAAATGACGGTCAGGTTTGGTTGTGTGGAGGCTATCAGAATTATACGACACGCCCGTTTTTTCGTGCTCGTTTAATTTCGCACCCGTTTCGCGATCGAAATTACGCGCCCGTTTTTTTTCTCTAAAATTACACACCCGTTTGGATGTCGAAGTTACGCGCCCGTTTTTTTTCTCTAAAATTACAAACCTGTTTGGATGTCAAAGTTACGCGCCCGTTTTTTTTCTCTAAAATTACGGGCCCGTTTTTTTCTTTGTAAAGTTACACAGGATGGTTGTGTCGAAGCCAATAAAATGACAGCCTCGTTTCGGAGGCGCTTTTGTAATCTTTAATAAGATATATTTTGTTTTAATATCTTTAATATTTTTTATTATATAAAATAAATTTTAATTTTATGTGAATGGAGCTAGCTATTGCGTCTTCGATTATCTCATCGATGCGGTTTTAAACCGGACAAGCTTCGTTTGAACCCTTTTCAGTACAGTAATAAAGAACATTTAAACAGTTTGGAAAATTTTCTGGGTATCCTAAAACATACGCACCGTTTGCTAACAGCGCGTCAGTTAAATCGACTAGCTCTACTTGTAGCCATTTCGAGTTTCTACTGTAAGCACTTAAAAAGCCTGATGTTAATCGACAACTTTGAACCAACACATCATCCGAAAGCTTTCGTTTTCGATCCAGATCTTCCAATAGACTTTGAAAAGATTTAGGTTTTTCGATTTTGGTAAGCTTAATTTTTTTTTCATTTGATTTTCTTTAGCCTTCGATACAGTTGCAATCGTACTCGGTGCGGGTTTACCCAATTCAGATGAAATCAGTTCAGATAAAAAAAAACTAAAGCTGTCCACTTGTGATTGAGTCATTTTCAAAAGGCTTTAAAACAACAAAACATTAGTTTTGCCCAGAGTATTATAAATACAAACGGTTAAGACAAAAAAGGAGTTTTCAAGTTTAAACTCAGAACTGCATCATTCTGTTGGACAAAATTTTGTCTAAAATTTAATAAGGTAAAATCAATTTTCAATTTTTCCTATCTATAATTTCTGTAAGTCTAGCGTTACTTGAAGTTGTAATTATACAACAAACGTTAATTTTCCTAAAAAGGTTTTTCTTAAACACTTTTATGATAAAATTACATAATGTGTTTAAAATCAATTTTTCCTATTTATAATTTCTGTAAGTCTAGCGTTACTTGAAGTTGCAATTATACAACAAACGTTAATTTTCCTAAAAAGGTTTTTCTTAAACACTTTTATGATAAAATTACATAATGTGTTTAAATAAAACGGCTCAAAATATAATTGAACGAATAATTTAAAAATGTATGTAGGTAAGATGTTTACTCAAGAGTTTGGTGTGAAAAATTGTTTTCGAATAATTTATCGTTTGCTTGCGTGAGTTATGCTAAACAGGATAATAACTATATTAAAAATTTAAACTAGTAACCTAATTTATTTTTTGTTGAGGTAGCTGTGGACGCACTTTAAAAAATAGCGTGAAAAATATTGAGTTGACGTTGACCAAAACTTTTAAAATAAATATTTAATTTATTAGAATTTCAGCTTTAAATTATTTGGGTGCATGTAAAGCCTCCAAAAAACTTAAAAAGTTAATTACATGGGTGCGTGTAAAGCCTATCCGAAACTTCAAATCTAACAAATACAAAACATATAAACTGCGCACTTTTTAAATTAAATTCTGAAACATATCAGGGTAATAGTTTTTAATTGGATATGGTTTGTATGTTATCACGACGCTAAAATAAATTGATATCACGTCGTTTTTAAACCGCACATTAGGTTTTGTACACACTAAAAAAAGTCTAGTTTGAGGTATAACAATAGATCCTTTTTACTAAAATAAAACTATTAATGAGAATTTTAAAATTAAAAGAAAAAACAACAAAACATATTTTTATTTATTGTAGACATACAACAACGATTTTTTTTTTTTACTTAAATTTGGAATTCATTTTTTTATGTCAGCAATTAAATTTTATGTCGTAATATAGCCGAAAAATCAAGCAATGAAGGTCTTTATTTTTTCTTTTACTAAAGTTTTGCAAAGCGAACATTTTTGAACATTTTTTGAACAATTTTGGCAGCAAACCAAGTGACCACAGGGTAAAAATAAAACGCTACTAGCCTCATCATGACAATTGCGACAAAGCCTATTTCTTTCGAGACTTTGCAATTCCTGAAATGCATTCGATATTGGGTTTTCGTGTGATTTAGTCACGGAAACCGTAGTTTTAGTTTCTATGGAGCTTGACACTGGGATCTTTAGCAAGTTATCCAACATTTCGCTAAAGTTCTCGAACGGTAGTGCGCTGGTCTTACAACCCCTTTTAAATAAACAAATTAGATTTTCAAGGTAAATTTGTTATATAAAATAACACAAACGCCTATATAATCTTTGAAAAATTTTTTTCTGCATACTTTTGTAACACTTTTTGAATGTGCACATCGTTAAAACCCAGTGACCTTGCTTTTTCAATCAAATGTGATGGTTAAATTTCGCTGTTAGCGGGTTTTCTTTCGCGCCCTACTTTTTTAGCTTCCTGGGTATTTGCTTGTTCGCTATTTTCTGGGTTTGGAGTTGAACTAAAATCGTATTTAACAAGTTTTAGACTGTTTACTACAGTATAAAGAAAAAAAATGACGCAAAGTTTTTTTTGCGTTGTTGTTAAACCTACAGTTATAAAAATCCAGCTACATTACTCAAAGCTCGTTGAATCTGGATGTAAAAAAGCATTGATTTTATATTTACCTAAAATTCATAAAACTTGGTGCACTCTGCGGCGGTCGTTGAAGGTTAGGAAATTGACCTGCTACAGTTTCAACAAATCCTGGTCCTTTTTTTTGCAACAAAAACTCGCATCTGAGAGCGTTTATGAAATATAAACAAAGTGTTATTAGAAACTTTTGTATTAAAAAAATTATAAAGCTCACTTTGGGAACCACTTAGCATGTTCAAACCACGGTTCATCATTTAGTTCCCAATTGTAAACCTCCATTGCAATACCAACATTTTACTCTATCGCGGTTACCTTTAAAAAAATTCTACGTATAAAAAAATTCTTACATTGTATCTAATCGAAGCTAAACGTATGTTTAAAACTTTACTTTTGTTCTTGTTAAAATACCAACCCAAGTAAAGCAGTCCGGCTTCAGCAAACTGCTGAGGTAGGCTATTCGTTCTTTCCTTAGGCCAATTTTTAGAGTCCACAAACGTTTGTAACCTGTCAAAAACATCTCTCATGTGTGGATTTCAAGGTCGCAAACAAGGAAACTGACGTTCTAACTCAGCTTTAGTATTTCTATTAATTATGGAATTTGTCCTTTGCGAAGGTTTTGTGTCTGTAAAAGCGTGCAATTAATTGGTAATTTGTGATTCATAATATGGCTGGTTGTGTCATGTTTTTGGTCTTTTAGTCGTAGATGCCAATGTTGATAGTCCTATCTAGATAATTTTCTTTTACGCTTGTTTATTTTCATCATGAAAACACATTTAAAAATATGACAGAGTAAGCGTTTTTTTTAACTTACTTATTACTGCACTGGTATGGGTATTTTCAGCTACTAGTGAGCAGTCGCGTCCATGCCATTCTCGTGACGCTGGGTCGTCGCCTATGCACCAGTCCTCAACGCACCGCGCGCAACTAAAAAAATTGAACTTTTGATAATTAAAGTGAATCTTGAATATGTAAAAAAATTGGAAAAACACAAACACATTATTCACACTTTCCTTTTTAAATAAAGGCATGGTATACTTTTACAAAATATCTTGACAGCATGTTTTTGCCTCACAAACATAATGCATAATAGGTTATACTTATCACTAGCAAATAAAAACGAGGACCTAAAACATTTTACGCGGTCTCGGCAACCAGTAAAGAAAAATCCATTTATTGCAAGTTGCGTGACATCAACTGGTATGTGATTCGGAAATTTTCGAAATGTCGTAAGTCGATAGATTTTGCTTTCAACATTTCCTGAGAACGTAAAGAAAAATCAAAACCGACATGGCAATCAATGAATATACGTTACTATGCGTTTTAAACGAACTTTTAAGCAAGATCGATTTCAATAAAAAAAAACGACATAAAAAAATTATTTTAAAACTCAAATTTCATTTAAAATTTATAAATTTTACAATTTTCAGCATGGGATTACTTTTAGTTATATTACATTAATATAAAGTTTTCACACGAAATCGAAATTATGAACAAGAAGTTTTAAATAATCTAAAATAAGGCAATATTTATATAAAACACACTGATACCCTATCCTTGTTATAAAAGCAGACCGTTGCATTTTAATTTTTTTCTTGTTTAAGTTTTCTGGATATATGTCTGGTAAATTATAAAAGTCAAGTCTAATACCATCCGACTAGTGTTTACAAAAATGAATTCCACTAATTTACGGTATAACGAAAACTCACAAAAACACTTTTATGTTTTACCCTATTCTTTTTAACCGGCGAATATGGTGATTTTTGAATAATAGTTTAGGTTTTCAATCGTACCTGGAATAATATACACACACCGTTGTCCGGGCGGATCCTTAGTTTGATATAAGCACTTTCCATCTGTTTCCAAATTAAATTTGAGCATCGTGATTTTGTCATTCAAATTTGCTTGTGTTCTTCTTTTCGTAAACATTCTCTATGTTTTAACTATTTTGCTTATACTTTAGCTATTTATTGTTTTTATTTAAAAACGTAGTAAAATTTATTGTCTTAGTCCTTTTTTTTCAGAACTTCAAATCAATTAATAATTTTTTTTTAAGACCGCAATCTGTAAAAAAGACATGCTTTTTATGCTTGGTATACCTTAAAAAAAATCATGATTTTTTTTATTTTAGTAAGCGCTAATTAAACAAGTATTCATCGGAAGTAATCTCGTGCTCTGCAAAACAATTACCAATAGTTTGAGTTTTTTTTTAAATTAAAAGTCTACGACTCTTTTATTCGAAAGCCAAAGCAGTCCCGCACGTACGTTTGTAACCTGTCAGAAACGGGTCTCATATGAGGATTTCGAAGTTGTAAGCATGAGAAGTTTTAGGTGTTACTGTTTGTGCGATACATACAATTTGTCGCTCCTTTTGCGTTTGTGATATTTGCTCTTTGATTGTTAAATTGTACGTCCGAGACCAGTCGGTTATGGGACGCTGTTTGCCCATCAGTTTTGGCTGAAATGTAAGATTATTTTTAGAACTCTTTTCTTATAATTCGTTTCGATACTTGTTGTTTTGTTACTTTTTAAAAAAAAAAACAAGTAAAAACTATACCGTTTATTTTCCGTATTGGAACGCCACTTTGCGCATTTTCAATCAGAAAAAGGGCACGTCCGGGCATGCCATTCATGTAACGTTGGATCATCGTCCACGCAGCATTCCTCAACACAGTGCACAACTGAATGAACATTTTGGATAGTTAAAAAGACTTTGTCATTACTTTATTTTTTAGCCAAGTACAATTTTTTTATAATATTTAAAATAAAAAATATTAAAAAGTAATTATTTGTGTTTAATTTATCAAAAAAAAAGAACTCAAAATAAAAAATAAATAACTTTGAAGTAATAAATATTCAATTTTTTAGGAATAAATTTATTACAAAAAAAGGTCGTGCTCTAACTTACAGAGAAGTTTTGTTTCGTTGGACTAGGTTCGGAGGGAAAAATTACTTTTGGTTGTACTTGATTTTAAAAAAAGAGTTTATTTTGATCTTTTAGGTTAAATAAATAGCAATTTTCGTTGCTTTGGCTTTCGAGTAAAATATAGACTTTTAAGATTTAGGAAAATTTGAGAAAAACACTGCGTTCCCCTTGTTAGTTTCTGCAGTGCATGATATGGTATTAGGCGTATACTTGTTTATTTACAATGTAACAACAACAAAAACCTGTATGTCGAAATGTCGTTCTTTAATGGTGGTTCGGAGGCGGATGGGGGGAGGTGCTTGTGTGTGTACATGTTTTCGGGCACAGTCTAAATACTTAAGAGTAATCAATTTTTTGTAATTACAAATTATTACACTCCAATAAAAACCATTAAAAGTCTTTCTCTGTAGGTATTTTTACAATCACAAAATTTAAAAAAATTACTTAAAATTAAATACATGAAAGTATACACATAACTTTATAAAATGGCAAACATGTAGTTCATGTGGTTGTTTAACACAACTAAAAAATATACACGATTCTATTTATTTAGGCAAATTATGATATTGTTTTGTTGAAAATTGTTTAAAAAATCCCTTTCACAATTTAAGTTGATCAAGAACAATTGAAATAGTTAAGTACTACTATAAAAAAGTCAAAGTCTATTTCCGATACCCAAAAAATTGATATTGTCATCATTTCGCTTATAAATTCCTTTGATGTTTCACAAAGTATTTACAAATGTAAAAAAAGGCACCGAACCTTTGCAAATAATTTATACATTTAAAAACAAGTAGCATTTTAAGAAAATTAAATCAGGACAAACACGCGTTTAAATAAAGCTTATAAAATTGGCGGTTTGATTGTGCTTTAGATTTTAATTTTTTTTGTTTACTCTCTATAGGAATTGTTGAAAGCGAAACTTATCGGCTTACGACTTAAAAAAAAATCTAATCATGTGCCAGTGAATGTTATTCAACTTGCAAGGAATAGATTCTTGTTGACAGGCTGCCGGGATCGCGTGAAATGTTTTAGGTAATAAAAGTTTAACATGTTTAAAATATTGTCGAAGTTTTGTTTGTATGTTGTTCGCTTGGTGAAATACGCCTAACTTAAAATTTTACAAAGTAAAAAATAAAGTAATGACAAAGTCTTTTTAACTATCCAAAATGTTCATTCAGTTGTGCACTGTGTTGAGGAATGCTGCGTGGACGATGATCCAACGTTACATGAATGGCATGCCCGGACGTGCCCTTTTTCTGATTGAAAATGCGCAAAGTGGCGTTCCAATACGGAA